>NC_135824.1:16694606-16834758 GCF_964213995.1 Mustelus asterias | reverse complement strand
GGCAAGGCAGTTGGCGCGCTGCCCTCTGCTTTTCCCATCGGAGACAGCACTTTGGGGGAAAGAAAACCCATAAAATTCCACCCAAATTTACAGTGACTGGCGAACCAATAGGTTAACACAAACAGAAAACGTGAGAAATCTCAACAGGTCTGACAGCATCTGTGGAGAGAGAATGGAGCCAATGTTTCGAGTCTGGATGACCCTTCGTCAGAGACTAGAGGTGGGATTTTCCAGCCGTGCTTGCCCCGAAACCAGAAAATCCCACATAAGATCTAAGTTTACAACAACATGCTCTGTGCACCGCCTGCTTCGATTCCCATGGCGGCAAATTCCAACCTAGATTAACCTCATTATTTTATCTTCAATAAAACGCCACAGTAGGTATTACATATGTAGACATTCGCGTGTTACTATCTTTAATTATTCTGCACTGGTTCTTGAAAAACAGTCACGGTTTCATTAAAGTAATTGCTAAAAAATAGTTCTTGTTTAACTGAGTATTTTCCTTGCATATAAACAAGGAGTAGGCCATTCAACCCCTCGAGCCTGTTCCGTCATTTTACAAGGTGATGACTGATCTGATAGTAACCTCAAATCTGCATCCCGCCTACCCCCAATGACTACCACACCATTATGGTCTTGAGTTGTTTTGCTTCTTACACCTCCTCTCCTAAGCAAAGCTGAGAGAATGGGCAAAACAGGTTTCTCATAATGTCACTGCTGCCGTGTCTCAGTTAATGGGAATTGCCACAAACCCATTATGGCTTATGGTAATACGCCCACCTGCCGTGCCAGTCGATAATCTTATTCCATTTATGTGGGAGTGACAGATTTAAATGTCTGGTTGTTTCCGGCCTGTAATCCACAGTCTCTGCGATGTAAAGCACGACTCAGTGCCACCCCCCTGTGACTTTAATGTTGGTTCACCACTATTTTGGGCCCGGGCCTTTTTAAAACGCCCCTCACAGTGAAAGTGGTGACATCTCAATGTGGAAAATAGGTTGGTTATAATTAATGGGTACGGGAAAACTACCTTTCCCTGGGGCCATTTTATAACCTGTGCATGGGAGTAATGGATCATTGAGAAAGAATACAATGCTGTAAATTGAAATTTTAGCAACTCTTTTTATTTCTGAAAATGAAAACACCTGTTTCCTGGTTCTGATCCACTTATAAACGTAACATTTGTCCCATTCTGCTACTTGGGAAAGACACCAAATCTATCCTCATTTTGGAGATGGTTTTATTTTCTCTGTTTGTCTATCATAAAATGGCTGTCGGAGGCCTACTTAAATCCATTTTCAAATGGGCATTAAAATGGGTATCCAGTGTTGTTTCCCTCGCACTCCCTTCCTCTCCCCAAAAGATGGGTGCTTTTTACAATATAATTTACAACTACCAACAGGTGGAGCGCTGTCTTAAAAGGGCAGCTGTATCCTTTTGAAAATTTGTGACGAACATGGTGTCGCTGCTACCTCCTTATGGGGCGAGCAAGAGTGAGAATGGTCCTCCTGCCCTCTTCTGAGCTGCTTAGTGCCCACTCCCCAATTCAGGGAATACGTAGAACATAGAATCATTGAATCCTACGGGGCAGAAGGAGGCCATTCAGCCCATCGGGTCTGCACCGACCACAATCCCACCCAGGCCCTATCCCCATAACCCCACGCACTTACCCTAACATTAAGTCCCCCTGACATTAAGGGGCAATTTAGCATAGCTAATCCACTTAAAGTGAGGGGCTTCTGGAACTCCTTCAGCCCTGGGAATGGTTTAGTGCGAGTGTAGCAGATGTCCTCCCACCACTCACGCTGTTTAGCCCATGGTTGAAAATTCACTCACTCCACTCCCCACCTGCCCCCCCTTCACCTCATCTCCAACCACCACCATTGTGTTCCTTATTGGCTCCTCTAAAAATGGAACAAATGACCTGGCAATCTACGTGGCAACACTTACCATTTTAATTTTAGCCAGCCCGCTCATTTATTATAGCTGCAGTGCTTGGCAGATTAGCTCCAAACAGTCTATGTACAGAGGCAGATGGACAGACCCATCATTAGTATTTGTATTCCAAGATGAAAAATTGTTTTTCAAACACAAGGGCGGCATGGTGACACAGCGGTTAGCGCTGCTGCCTCACAGTGCCAGGGATCCGGGTTCAATTCCAGCCTCGGGTGTATATGTGGAGTTTGCACAGTCTCCCCGTGTCTGCGTAGGTTTCCTCCGGTGCTCAGGTTTCCTCCCACAGCCTAGAGATGTGCAGGTTAGGTGAATTGGCCATGCTAAATTGCTTCTTGGTGTCAGGGGGAATTAGTGGGATAAATAGATGGGTGATGGGGATAGGGCCTGTGTGGGATTGTTGTCAGTGCAGGCTCAGTGGGCCGAATGGCCTCCTTCTGCACTGTGATTCTTTGAAACCCCACTCAAATTTGGAGCTGGATTTTCACAAGAGTTGGGAAGACTTTGTGGACCTCTTAAAAATGGCAGGTGGGACCAGGATGAAAAGGTTCCTCAACGGATCCAAATTCTGACAGCAGGAGAACGGGATGGGGTGCGATTCCCACAGGAGTGAAACCCAAACTCAGCCAGGCTATTTGAACTTAGCGCTGAGTTCAATCAAATTATTTTTTTTGCAGTGGTGTGTGAGTCACAAATTGGTGGAGTAGAGGTAAATGCACTTGAAGGGTGGATAAGCTCTGTTTAATTGTCATGGTATGAAGTTTTAAAAAAAAATCCCCCACTCTTTAAACATGAATAAAAAGCCTGAAGCTGTCAGTGAGAGTTAAAAACTTCGACTGCTGGACTGCTTTGGTACAGGTTAGAAAAAAAAGTCATCTGTTCATGCAGTTTCAATAGAGTTCTTTGATGTTTCCCCAAGGACTATTCGTATGTTGTACTGAATGATTGACTGAGTTTCAAAAGCTTCAGCTATTTCAGTGGAGATACTGAGTTCACAGTTTGACTGTTTAAATAATTTATTAAAGGATTAGATGTCTTTGATGTGGTATCTGAGTAGATGTTTGTTTGCTTTTGTAAGAGATTAACTACTAAAGATTTTAAAGCTTTGGATGGATTTCATGAGTGGCAGATTTTTTCACAAAATGTGAGAGCTTATTAGATTGTTAGAAATTTACTTTTTTCTTCTCCAGGGTGGATACTGGGTGAGTGGCTATAAAAGTGGCATGGGGTATGAGAGGCCATGAGAGCATTGAGGGTACTTGGAAGATGCAGGGGAGGGAGGGCATGTTGACATAGAGCGACCATGGGGGTTATATGGAGACATGGGAGGGGGTTCATGAGTTGGCATGGAGAGGCCATGGGAAGGGGTGAAGGCCAGAGGGCCTACCAGCTTCCAAAACAACTGGAGCAAGTCCCAAAAAACGAAGGTGGGCTTTCTAACCATCCTGTCCTGACACAGGCCCACTCCTGTGGCTGCCCAGCACCTACTCCTGAGGTCAGCAGAACCAACTCTATCCAGCCCTTGCCTCCCCAGAACAAAACCCGGAGCCAGATTTTCCAAACCCACCGTGACGGGCCAGCCAAAAGTCCTGTTGACTTTTGGCGGGACTGGAAAATCCTGGCCTGGGTCTGAACGGGCCATTTAAGCCGATGCAGTCCGCAGAGTCGGTGGCCATCTAGCTCAAAGCCGGCGCTGGCACCTCAGTGCAATACTGAGGGACTGCTGCACTGTTGGAGGTGCTGTCTGGCAGCTGAGATGTTTATACAGCTCTGTTTGCCCTCTTTAAGTGGATAGAAAAGATCCCACGACGCTATTCAAAGAAGAGCAAGGAAGTTCTCCTGGAGAATATTTATCCTTCAACTAGCGCAAAAAAAAAACAAATGGTTTGATTGCTATGTGTAATTTGGTTGACATGATGTGGCTTTTGCTACCAAATAAACCTGTTGGACTTTAACCTGGTGTTGTGAGACTTCTTATTGTAACTTGGTTGATGCAGTGACTGAATAAAAGTGCAATAGTTAATTGGCTGTAAAACATTACGAGACATCTTGACTGCCTCGAAAGGTTCAGTAGCGATTCAGGCTTTTTTTTCCCCCCTTTACTCAAAATGTTTTGCTTCAAAATGCATCAAATTATACTTGAATATAAACGAGACGTTTAATATCCCTAGTGGAATCCAGATGTTGCTGCAATTTTGTTAAAGTGTTCACACATCTCCAGATAAAAGAGTCAGTTTTGTTACTTTGAACTTACCTTAATGAGCGAAGAAAGAGGCTGATGGCAAATAATGTTTTTCGGTAAGAATACGTTATAATGAAGCCTAAACTCTGCTACTGTGAGAAGAATAAAAGGCGTTTGATTGCTTAATCCATCTGAGATGTCTGCTTGCAGTTGTAATAATAGGTCTGCATTCTCCAATGAGTATGATTATATATGTGTGATGCCCTGAGGGTGTAAGTTTAGAGCAGAAAGAAAAAAAACACATCTTCCTATCTTTCACTCTTGTGTAGCAATGATAATGGAAAGTTAGTACTGTGTAGTGTCTATTAAAACCAGGTTTCAATAACGGTGTAAGAAGGAGATTAGACTCCAATGCAACAATCTAGAACCACAACGATCTCAAACTAATGATCTAAAACTACAGCGCTACAGAAGGGTGGGCGGGGGAGCAAAACTACAGTGGCTCGGGATGGCACTACGGCCATCCCGAGCCACAGCAATCCCGCCCTATGGCGATTCCCCGAGCAACGCCGATTCCCTGAGCTATGGCGATCCCGAGATACGGTGATCCCCGAACCACGGCAACCCCATACGGCGGCGATTTGCAAGAACAGCTGAGGTCGCTGCTGCTTTCTAAACTTGAAGGCGAGGTTGCGATAATTCTATTAATATAATGGTTTTAAGGCTGAATTATCATGCAGACTCTAGGGAACTTTGAATTTCATTATTTTGTTTTCAGGTCGGACGTGAATTGAAAGGTTTTACTCTGTGGGAAGTAAATTAGCCTCGAAAGGTGAGGTCCAGAGTTCGGTTACTGGCAGATGGTTTTAGGTTGTGGGACAGTTTAGAATGAGGCAGGATTATATAGTGTGATATAAGAAACTGATGTGTTAGATTGTTAACTTATTTAAAATTTGATTTCATTTGGTGCTAAACTCTTCAAAGAAGAAACGGACCAACATGATATAAAATTACACGACTTTAACCATAAATAGAAATAGAAAATGCTGGAAATGTACAGGAAGTCAAGCAGCATCTGTGGGGAGAGAAATAGAGGTAACACTTCCGGCCAATGACTTTTCAACTGAACTGAGGAAAGACAGAAATATGATAGGTTTTGAGCAAGTGAGAAGGCAGTGGCGGAGTGGTATTGTCACAGGGCTAGTAATCTAAAGACCCAAGGTAATGCTCTGGGGACCTGGGTTCGAATCCCACAACGGCAGATGGTGAAGTTTGAATTCAGTAGAAAATCTGGAATTTAAATTCTAATCATGACCATGAAACTATTGTCGATCTGCAACGGTAGCACAGCGGTTAGCACTGCTGCCCCACAGCGCCAGGGACCCAAGTTCAATTCTGGTCTCTGTGTTGTGGAGTCTGCATCTTCTCCCCATGTCTGTGTGGGTTTCCTCTGGGTGCTCTGGTTTCCTCCCACAGTCCAAAGATGTGCAGGTAAGGTTGATTGGCCATGCTAAATTGCCCCTTCAAAGAAGAACAAAGAAAATTACAGCACAGGAACAGGCCCTTCGGCCCTCCAAGCTTCCACCGACCATGCTGCCCAACTGAACTAAAACCCCCTACCCTTCCGGGGACCGTATCCCTCTATTCCCATCCTATTCATGTATTTGTCAAGACACCCCTTAAAAGTCACTATCATATCTGCTTCCACTACCCCGCCCCGACAGAGAGTTCATCACCCTCTGTAAAGAAAAAAGTGTCAGGGGGACTAGCAGGGTAAAAATGTGGGGTTATGGGGATAGGGCCTGGGTGGTATTGTGGTCAGTGCAGACTCGATGGGCTGAATGGCCTCCTTCTGCACTTTAGGGATTCAGTGATTGTCAGAAAAACCCATCTGGTTCACTAATGTCCTTTAAGGAAGGAAATCTGCCGTCCTTACCCGGTCTGGCCTAGATGTGACTCCAGAGCCACAGCAATGTGGTTGACTCTCAAATGCTCTCTGAAAGGGGAGTTAGGGACGTCCATGTCCCGTAAAATGAATTTTAAAACATGAAACGGGAGAAAGGGGAGGAAAAATAAAAGAGAGCTCCCTGATAGGGTGGGACATATTAAATGACAGAATGTTTTGTCGCAAAGGGAGTGGTAAAGAGTATAGGATAGAAAGAACGTCGTGAATGACGGAAGCAGCTGTCTGAAAGCAGCGTGAAGGACGAAAGAACAAAACGGGGAAATAGACCAAGCCAGCAAAGAGAACAAATTGGAGGCAGAGGTTATGAACCAAGACTTTAACCATATTTTGCGAATCTAGTGCATTAACAGAAGACAGTTAATTAACTTAACAGTAATGGAGAACGAGTAGTTGGCGCTTTAAGTGTTTCATGGGCCGGATGGCAGCACAGTAGCACAGTGGTTAGCACTGCTGCTTCATAGCTCCAGGGACCTGGGTTCGAATCCCGGCTCGGGTCGCTGTCTGTGTGGAGTTTGCACATTCTCCCTGTGTCTGCGTGGGTTTCCTCCGGGTGCTCCGGTTTCCTCCCACAGTCCAAAGATGTGCAGGTTAGGTGGATTGGCCATTCTAAATTGCCCCTTAGTGTCCTGGGATGCATAAGTTGGAGGGGTTAGTGGGTAAATATGTAGGGATATGTGGATAGGGCCTGGGTGGGATTGTGGTTGGTGCAGACTCGATGGGCCGAATGGCCTCTTTCTGCACTGTAGGATTCCATGAATGGCCTCCTTCTGCATGTAGGATTCTATGATTCTGGTGGTTTCTCAGATCTTCAGTGTGATGAAACCTTCACAAGCAGTGAATTACTTTTTGACATGTAACTGTTGTTGGTTACGAAGGCAACAACATGAGGCCTGGCCAACATTCCTCTCTCAGCCACCTTGGCTGAAACAGAAGAAGTGATCTATTACAAAGCTTAGCTCTGAATAAATACCTCGTTCTAAAGTTAAAGTTAATTTATTAGTCACAAGTAGGCTTGCATCAACACTGCAATGAAGTTACTGTGAAAATCCCCTAGTCGCCACACTGCAGCGCCTGTTCGGGTGCACTGAGGGAGAATTTTAGCATGGCCGATGCACCTAACCAGCACGTCTTTGGCCTGCGGGAGGAAACCGGAGCACCCGGAGGAAACCCACGCAGACACGGGGAGAACGTGCAGACAGTGACCCAAGTCTGGAATCCAACCTGGGTCCTTGGCGCTGTGAGGCAGTAGTGCTAACTGACCACTGTGCCAGCGTGCCGTTCTCTGAATTGAGATAATGATGCTTTCAGAAATTCAGAGCTTTAAAGCTATTCTGAATTATTAAGGAGCTACCTAGCTGGTTGGCTTGCATCCAATTAGTAATAACAGCAATTTCACTAATTAAAGTGGGGACCGACGGGGTTTGCCATATTAGAGGGTTGCACGCAGCGGCTCCTTCCAGAGTAGGCACAGCCCAGGTGGTGAAATTTAAATTCAGTCCGAGAATATAGGGGTGAATGCTCACTTGCCAGATTCTGTTATTTCAATAAACTATCGACTGATGCAGCTGATTGTTAGCCAGCAGAGGAAGTTTGACAAGTCTACGACTGTGGCCAGAACGCACATTCTAGCCAAGAGAGAGAGTGAGGTTTTGGATGGTTTCCAATCGCTGCATTTAAAATCAAAGGTTCTTTCTGCCGTTTAAATGAAGAGGAAGTGAAGCTTTGCGAATTTTGGTCTTTGAGCCCAGATTTATGACCTTTCGCCCTCCACACATTGATTAATATAAGGGGGTTGGAAGAATCAGATTACCGTACTTGTCAATGCAAGTTCTCTTCTGGGCATTTCGGTGCTTGTTGCTGCTCAGAAGGTGAACTTTTGCCAAGTTGGACTTGCTTTATTCGACTGGTTCTTAAAGGGACAGGGTCACGCGGTTGGAGTTTTCACTGAAATGATTTTACCAGGTTCATGGAGGCGACGGCCCAGTGGTACTGCCGCTAGACTGTTAACCCAGTGACTCGGCTAATGTTCTGGAGACCTGGGTTCGAATCCCGCCATGGCAGATGGTAGAATTTGAATTCAATTAAAAAAATATCTGGAATTAAGAGTCTACTGCTGACCGTGAAACCATTGTTAATTGTCAGAAAAACCCATCTGGTTCACTAATGTCCTCTAGGGAAGGAAATCTGAAGATTATTTATTTATTCGTGTCACGAGGACAGCACAGTGGTCAGCACTGCTGCCTCACTGCGCCAGGGACCTCGGTACAATTCCGATCTCGGGTGACTGTCTGTGTGGAGTTTGCACGTTCTCCCCGGGTGCTCCGGTTTCCTCCCACAGTCCAAAGATGTGCGGGTTAGGTTGATTGGCCTTGCTATCGTGCCCCTTTGTGTGTCGGGGGACTAGCAGGTTAAATATGTGGGGTTACTCTAAGACCGGGGTGGGATTGTTGTCAGTGCAGACTTGATGGGCTGAATGGCCTCCTTCTGCACTGCAGAGATTCTATGATTCTATGATTAGACTTACATTAACACTAATCTGCCATCCTTACCTGGTCCAGCCTACATGTGACTCCAGAACCACAGCAACGTGGACTTTAACCTGGTGTTGTGAGGTTTCTTACTTAAAAAAAACATTAAAGGGATTCCCAGCCACATGATTCCCCACCCCCCCCCCCCAAAAAATAAATGTCAGAAAATGTGGTCTGACACCTCAAATGTGTTCCTGGGGAGATAACACACCGGATTTCTATCAGAGACAAATTTTGGGAAAATTCCACCCATTGTTCCCAGTTAATAACCAAAAGGCAGACTGGAGTTAGACTGTCGGCTGTGCATTGAATTTAGGCACACAGCGCATGCAGGGTGCTGTGCTCCCCATTGCTATTCTTTAATTTTTAAATAGAACAGTTGGTTGGTCCACTTCCGACTCAACATTAAACATAAAGAGTTTATATGGGTCACCCAGGCATTTGGTCTGCATTGCAAGTACAGGGCAAACTAGAAACTGAAATCTCCTCTTAAGAGGGATTTCGTACATCCTGTCTTGAACACACTCAAGAGTCAGATAAAAGCTTTGCTCTAAAGTTATACTGCCATTTGTGAACTTGTGTTGACCCTAGGTACCTGATTTTGAGACGTTATAAAGGTGCTTTATATTTTCCAATCTAATATTAAATCCCCAGTGGTCTATGAAATTAAAAGAATTCGAACAATGAGTGGAAAATAAAGGATAATTAGCCGAATGAAAAATATGAAGACAAGAAGGCAAAATATCATTTCTAAAACGGAAAATAAAAACAAAAACACAAAGGGAAACAAATGAAGATGTAAGAGAGAATCAATGCACTAAAAAGGCAAAGTGAAGAAAAGATTGAAACCTCTGGCTGTGTAAAATGTGTGTTATAGTTCAAGGAACAATTTATATGGAAAGATGATTGGAAAGGAGCCAGAGTGGGAAATGAAGTCTCCTCGGTCTCTATGGAGAAAGAGATTGAGGTGGGAGTAGTTTGTGCTACTTTACTCTTGCTCTCCAGTGTTATTTTTTGAAACGTTAGGAAGTGCAATAATTCCCGATTTCCATACTTTAATAAGAATCATAGAATCCCTGCAGTGCAGGAGGAGGCCATCTGGCCCATTGAGCCCGCACCAACTCTCCGAAAGAGCATCCTGCCCAGGCCCTATCCCCGTACATCACATTAACCATGGCTAATCCATCTAACCTACACATCTTTAGACACTAAGGGGCAATTTAACATGGCCAATCAACCTAAACTACACATCTTTGGACACTAAGGGGCAATTTAACATGGCCAATCAACCTAAACTACACATCTTTGGACACGAAGGGGCAATTTAGCATGGCCAATCAACCTAAACTATACATCTTTGGACACTAAGGGGCAATTTAACATGGCTAATCAACCTAACCTACACACCTTTGAACACTAAGGGGCAACTTAGCAGTGCAGAAGGAGGCCGCTTGGCACATTTGTGTCTGCACCGATTCTCTGAAAGAGCATCTTACCCAGGCCCACCTCCCCTCACATTATCCCCATAACCCCACGCATTTACAGTGGCTAATCCACCTAACCTACACACTGTTGGACACTAAGGAGCAATTTAGAATGGACAATCCCCCTAACCTGCAATCCCCCTAACCTTTGAACTGTGGGAGGAAACCGGAGCACCCGGAAGAAACCCATGCTGATGCGGGGAGAACATGCAAACTCCACACAGTCACCAAGGGCCAAAATAAACCCGGGTCCCTGGCGCTGTGAGGCAACAGTGCTAACCACTGCACCACCATGCACAGTGATTCTCTGCTCCCCTTTTTTAAGGTGTAAATCACAAACATGCTTTTTGTAAGTAGGTTCATGATTTTCTTAGCGGAGATGAGTAGGAGTGCAGCTCATATATCTGGGGCTGGTAGATGGATGTGCACTTTGAAACAGCACTCGTATGCCAGGCAACTGGGGCATCTGCCAAGCCATGGAGGGACAGAGGTAGAGATGGCTAGGCTCTATCCTAATTACCCAATTCAGATGATATATAAAAGGGAGCGACTTCTTGGTGTCTCATTGTGAGCGCCAGTGTTCAAATGACTTGCACATATCCAACGTTGAAATGGATCGAAGGTCAAAGCCATTTCCCCACCTTAATACGACCCAATGGCGATGTTGCGGAGGCTGGTAGACCTCAGTGTTGCTCAGCATTCTGGCTCGCATTGATGCTGGTTCATAGCTGAGGTGCAGTAGTGGGGAACTCTGCCCTTAGCCTGTCATTTATCCTGTAAATGGAAGATAGAAGTTTCAACCTTCTTAAGGTGGCATATAAATGGTGACGGCTCACCCTAATGATGTCTGGCCGATATCGTGCCAGAGTTCTGGGAGATTAGTAGAACCCTTGGGGCAAGCTCCTTTAATTCTGTGCTATATCCCTCCACTTGTGTTTGTCCCCCAAACTGTCCCAGAATATTTCACATAATAGGCAAAAAATGCCAGAGAAAATATAAGGAATGATATGCAATAGTAAAGTTGCTACACTGCCTTGCACGCAAGATTCACATTTCCTAGTGAGTTTATTTTGAACAAATTCTTGATCTATTAGTTTCTGTTTTAAAAAAAAAAGACACTTTGCAGCCAGTGAGGTGTAGTCACTGTCGTAGAATAGGGAAACAGGGCAGCCAAATAGCACACAGCAAGATCCCACAAACAGCAAAAGTGATAGTGGGCAGGATTTTCCAGTCCCGCCCACCCAGAGACTGGAAATTCCTGTCTGAGATCAATGGTCCGTTAAATTGTCCGTCCCACCCTGTGGTGGGCGAGATCGGAATATTTGCCCCAATGCCCAGGAGCTGGTCAAGGAATAAATGTAGGTCGGAACATGGAGAGGTAACTCCCCACTGACCTCTTCAGAATAGTGCCGTGGAATCTTTCACCTGTGAAAAATTATCTCTAATTATTTATCACTGTTCTTTCTTCTTTTGCAGATCAGATGATGCCAGGAGGAGATTGCGCCAGCGTGTAAACGGACAGGTAAGAAAGTTATCGGTTCAGATCTGGGAAGAATGTTGATTCACAAGGAGCAGTGTGTGCAAGCTGTACCTAATTTCCCTTGGTGCAGTCACGTAAGCAGGTCTAACCTGGAAGAGATTCAGAGATGGCCCGAATTGCATTACTTGATATTTACTGCTCTCCCAAAACAAATTATGACCAGTGGAACTGATGATGGATTAAAAAAGCATATATATTTGTTTAAAGGAGGCTTTGAGCAATAAAGTTTCTCATGGCCCGCAACTGAAACGATTTTAAAAAATGTGAGGGTTCAGATACTTGACCCCTTGCAGTATCTGTTAGTAAAAGTGCACTTATAGTAGTGCTACAATGTTGTTAATACAATGAGTAATAAACCCACACAGAGGATCCAATGTCTTGCTTTGTTGGCAGTTGTTGGTTGCAACTTGACCCTTGATCTGAAAATTTAAAAAGACTGCATGATCGTAGAATCCCCACAGCGCAGGAGGAAACCACTCGGCCCTGCACCAACTCTCCGAAAGAGCATCTTACCCAGGCCCACCCTATCCCTGCAACCCTGCACATTACCATGGCTAATCTACCTACCTGCACACCCTTGGACAGTAAGCGGCAATTTACCATGGCCAGTCCACCTAGCCTGCACATCTTTGGGAGTACAACTGGAGCACCCGGAGGAAACCCACGCAGACACAGGGAGAATGTGCAGACTCCACACAGACAGTTACCCAAGGCTAGGATTCAACCCGGGTCCCTGGTGCTGTGAGGTCACTAACGACCGTGCCGCCCATGTTTGTAGAACATATTTCAAAGTAATTGAGCTCTCAACATTCAGTTAGCACGAGGGTCTCTCTTCATGGTAAAATAATTGTTCTGATATGCCTTTTCTCACTTCCACTGGCCTGGATAGCAAAATACATGTAAATTTCCTGGGTGTACCGACTCATATACCCATTCATGCACGCATCGGTGCAAAACTGGTATTCGTAGCTAAGTTGACAGAAAACATCCATGCCGCCTTCGAATGGCACTGTTTATCCTGCACTTTGCAACAGAATTTCAGAGGCCAAAAGGTAAGGCAGAAACACCGTGGGGGCTATATATTTTCTCTGACCAATATATTTTTGATTACACCTTGGACAAAACTTTGAATATTTAAGTGCCAGCTGTGCCTGGGGAAGAAGAAAGGACAACTTCACTCGTTCAGACTCGGAGCGCTCCATGGGGGTTGCCCACTGAAGGCAGGACAGACTGATTCCTTTGTGCGGGTGCCACTAAATGACTAGAATTATGCCTTGTGCCACCTGGAGAGAAGCATTTGCTAAAATGTCAAGACAGCCTAAATAAACGGCGAGGTTAAAGATGATTCGCTGCTCCAGGCTGCAGGGCACACCTGTGGTTTTTTTTTACTTTTGAGTGTTGTTTGCTAAGGTCACCCGAAGGTTAGAAATTCTGCCCGCTCTGCATCAAATGACCTGCCTTTTCCTTTCCTACATCATTCGTCAAGTGTAACATTGAAACGCACTCAACAAGAATGTGTGTTGGATGTAAATTTCCTATAACATTATTAGAACATCGACTGTGGCACTGCGCATGGTAAGTAAAACATACACTGGTTTGTAAGGAAGTGACCATTACATTAAAGTAAAGCACAATATATTAGTCAGCTGCCAGACTGCATGTGTATATTCCTTAAAAATTGCAGGAAGTGATTTTTTTGGCCCCATTCATCATGGACGCTAATCCCATTATGGCCACCAGCTCTTGCCAGAGGGCCATAACTGGCCATAACCGAGGTCCCCTCTGGCGATGTAATAAGGTTCACGCCAAGCAAGGAAGCTGAGTATAGCTCCCAGAGAGTGAGGGGAAGGTCAAGGTGGGATGCTGTTTTGGAGAATCGGTGCAGACTCGATGGGCGGAATTTTCCTGTCCCACCCACCACGGGAATCATCGCGGACGGGGCTGACCATGCAAAGGTCCATTGACCTTGGGTGGGAATTTCCAGCCTTGGGGTGAGTGCGGCCAGAAAATCCCACCCAATGGGTCATATGGCCACTTTCTGCACTGTAGGGATCCTATGGTTGTTGTTCTGAATATGTTTATTCCTACTGCTTTCCCTCTGTTAACCAATCCTCAGCCCATGTCAACATGCTGCTAGCCCCAATCCTCTGAACCCCAATCTTGTGTAACAACCTGATGCGTGGCACCTAATCAAATACCTTCTAAAAATCCAAATATATATTACGCCCATTGATTTCCCCTTTTTTACCCACCTCGTTACACCCTCAAAAAGCTACAACAACTTTGTCAAATACAATTTATTTTTTCATGAAACTATGTTGATTCTGCCTCATCATATTGTGATTTTCCCTGAAACCACGCTCTTAATGATTCGGGCCTACGTCCCTTACTATTGATGTCAGGCCCAACTGGCCTATAATTTCCTGTTTTCTCTCTTGTTTCCTTTGTTGAACAGCATTGTGATTGGCTACTATCAGATATCTGCTTCTGGCCATATGCACAATTCATTATGGTTCGCGCTGCTGCCTCACAGCATCAAGGACGCAGGTTCAATTCCAGCCTCAGGTGACTGTATGTGTGGAGTTTGCACGTTCTCCCCGTGTCTGTGTGCGTTTCCTCCGGGTGCTCCGGTTTCCTCCCCCAATCCAAAGATGTGCAGGTTAGGTGGATTGGCCATGCTAAATTGTCCCTCAGTGTCAGGGAGATTAGCATGGTAAATATGTGGGGTTACGGGGATAGTGTCTGGGTGGGATTGTTGTCAGTGCAGGCTGAATTGGCCAGATGGCCTCTTTTGACACTGTGGGAATCTATGAACCTATGATTCTGGGATTGGGTAGCCATTGAAATACCTTGGATAAGAGATCCAATGATATCTCCCTTCACTTGAGGACACGAGAGGTGCCAGGATTCAAATTGGTTTCTATTTGGAACATTGCAAAGTAGTTCCAACCAAAATTCTTCTGCAGAGATGACTATAACCCCATGTATAACTTAAATTAAATGCATGTGACAAAATCCTTTATCTGTTGGCAATCCTGTAAATCTGTTGTATAGTATTCAGAATTGCATGAATTTAGAATTCCTTTCCAAGAAGATCCTATCAGATATGCAGAAATAATTAATGTAAAACTGCCTGTGCCTCGTAAGGAGACTGCCTACATTTTTATTTCTAGACAGGATGCCTGAGTCCTATTGTTCATTATTTAAGGTGCTCCTAATAAATGCTGGAAGGAATGTTGGGCTCGGAAAGTTAGATGCACCATGGAAAGACAGTTTTGGAAAAATCTGCTTTTTTCTTAAGTGATCTGCAGGGAATATTTGATACCAATAAGGATTAGGACTTACTCCTTCTAGAGAAATGGAATAGCCCTGAGTACTTGGAGCAGTGTGAGCTGAAGAGCAAACAAAGGGAAGTGAAGAAGAGATATGAATCTAATGCACACGCACTTGTTGAATGGTTCAGCGATGCACCTTGGGGTAATCCCACCAGTTTCTGTCTATTTTTTTTCTCTCAGTCTTTGATGCAACAGTATCCCATTGTGTTCTGGTCTAACATAGTAACGGATTGTAAAGCTATTAATGGAAGTGGTGCCCCTCAAGCGATGTATAACCAATTATCTCTCTCTAATGGAGAGAGATGCCTATGGTTCTTGGTGGACTATGGCTAAATTACCTACGTGAATGGCATTTAATCAGGCAATTGAATACCAAATTCCATTTTCATTATGCAGAATTCTGAGATTGCTACCGGTGGTTTGGGAATGCATTCCTCAATTCCACTCGCGTATAATTAAAGTCATTGATTTATGGTGACAGAGTAAATCGACTTCTATTTCTTTTACGCGGGATGACAGTATTTTACCAGGGTGTTTGGGACTGTATGGTGGAGTTGTGTAAGGTGCTACAAGTCGGGTTAGATACTTCAAGGTGTTCTATGAAGCTCGCCTGACCTGTAACATTTTACGTTGAATTTGGCTAGGATGAGCATGAGAGCTTTCCCCTCAGGCGTAATTCAACTGACCCACAAGGAGCTTTTTATCAAAAACAAAATTTAATTAAGAATACTGTTGACATGTATAGTAAGACAGTTAGCAAGAACTTTTAACAATTACAAACAAGAAACACAACAACCACGATAATGTATAACTCTTAAGGAATATCTCTAATGTGCTCCAACCAAAGCCAACATCCAATACACAAAACCCTCCAAATAAGCACAATACAGCATAGGTTAATGACCACTTGTTACAGGAATCCAGCCTCCTGGGTTGAATGCTGAAAATTCCTTGTGAAGAAGCTCAGAAGAGGTTGTAGTCGAATCTGTTTCCCAAAACACAGCTTCTTTAAGGCTGGATGGCAATAGGCCTCTCCTTCAGTGAACCGATAATGGTTTCAGAACCAAATAAAGAGAACGGAGCGAGAGATTGCTTCTGAGCTTGCTGCTAAACTGCTTCCAACACATTCCCCAAAACAAAACTGAAAGCCCAAAGGAAAACAACCCCGATCACCTGACTGCCCCAAAAGAAACTGAAAGACCGATCACCTGACTGCCCCAAATGAAACTGAAAGCCCGATCACCTGACTGCCACATCTTAGCTCCACCCCCAATGACATCACTGAAGCTATAAGCGACATGATTTTTTGAAAAGAAAAAACCTTTCTTAAAGACGTACTCACATGACAAAGGGCAGGAATTAGTGAGTGAGTTTGCATGTTCGGAAATCTATAATTATACTCTTGCCCATGTTCCTTAATGTTACAAGCTACATATGGCAAAAATGAAATGCGATTTTTCAATGAATGCATAGTAAGTGTAAAAACAGGTACTATTCCTTCATGAGAGAAAATAAACTTCTTTCTTTTTGAAACAGGCCTCAATCTGATAAATTCCAGGGCCACTGTTGTATTCCCCTCTGACTAATAATCTCAAAACCATTTAATGCTCATCAAAATTACATTTTTTTTCCTTTCAGCTCCCAGCCTTTATTGGCTGCCATCATTAGGGCAGGAGGTCATACCATTTCCCTTAAGCTGCCGGGGCAAACTAACAGGTTTCTCCTTGTACTGCTCCAGAGCAGCCACACCCGAGATCAGGAACTCAGTGGTACAGAGACTTTGATCGCTCAGTGCTCATCGTGTTGGGCAGAGCGAAAGGCAGCAAGGGGCTGGGCAAAGGCAGAGCCTTTGGCACCGCAAGGTGCTCCCGCGACAACATTTTAAGTATAAGCTAATCACCTGGGGGGTGCGTCCTCATTGTTCCACCGGAGCAGAGAGAGGAGCGATTCGAGAGTTCAGCTAAAGGGGTAAGAAATTGATTATTTTTACTTACTTTTTCACGGGGTTTCTTGTTGTAGTAGTTTAAATTTGAAAAGCGGAAGTAGGCCGCCCGCGGGGCGACCTGGGAAGGTATTTCATTTTTTTCCTAAGCGCGCGGGAGGTTTAAAAAGCAGTCCGCAGTATCCAGCGGGCAGCGTTGAGAGCGGGCAGCGGAGTGAGAAGGGCGCAGACTGAGAGCTGAAGGGCTTTGGCTCTAAGGGCTTAGGCGGAAAGGGCGATGCAGGGTAAGTTTTTAATTCTTAAGTACGTTCCTCTGTGTTCCTTGAAGGGAAATTATGAGTGTGAGGCCAGTCTGTTGTTCCCAATGTAGGATGTGGGAGGTCCTGGACGCTCCTGGCCTCCCGGACGACCATATCTGTGATGGGTGTGTCGAGCTGCGGTTCCTAAGGGACTGTGTTAGAGAACTGGAACTGCAGCTCGAGGATCTTCGTCTGGTTAGGGAAAATGAGGAGGTGATAGACAGGAGCTATCAGCAGGTGGTCACACCGGGGCCACGGAAGGCAGACAAGTGGGTAACGTCCAGGAAGGGGAAAGCTCGGGTGATAGAGAGCACCCCGGTGGATGTGCCCCTTCACAATAAGTACTCCTGTCTGAGTACTGCTGGGGGGGGACAGCCCACCTGGGGGAAGCAGCAGTGGCCGTGTCTCTGGAGCAGAGTCCGGCCCTGTAACTCAGAGGGCTAAGGAAAGGAGGAGGAAGGTGGTATTAATCGGGGACTCAACAGTAAGGGGGTCGGACAGGCGTTTTTGCGGAAGCAGACGGGACTCTCGGATGGTGGTCTGCCTCCCTGGGATCCGGGATGTCTCTGATCGCGTCCCAGATATCCTGAGGTGGGAGGGAGAGGAGCCAGAGATCGTGGTACATATTGGTACCGCTGACATAGGTAGGAAGACGGAAGGGGTCATGAAAAGAGAATATAGGGAGTTAGGTAGACAGTTGGGAAGGAGGAACGCAAAGATAGTAATCTCAGGATTGCTGCCTGTGCCACGGGAAAGTAAGAGCAGGAATGGAGTGAGGTGGAGGATGAATGCGTGGCTGAGGGACTGGAGCGGGGGGCAGGGATTCAGGTTCCTGGATCATTGGGACCTCTTTAGAGGAAGGTGTGACCTGTACAAAAAGGACGGGTAGCACTTGAATCCCAGGGGGACCAATATCCTCGCAGGAAGGTTGGCTAAGGCTACTGGGGAGACTTTAAACTAGAAAGGTTGGGGGGAGGGAATCGTGATGAGGTGACTGAGAGCGAGGAGGTTAGCTCGCAAACAGAGAAGGATTGCAGACAGTGTAAGAGGGAGAATAGATGGGTGATGGAGAAGGGGAGAGCTCAGACCAAAGGTTTGAGATGTGTCTATTTTAACGCCAGGAGTGTAGTCAATAAAGTGGATGAGCTTAGAGTGTGGATTGATGCTTGGAAGCGTGATCTGGTGGCCATTACGGAGACTTGGGGACAGGGACAGGACTGGATACTTCAGGTGCCGGGTTTCAGATGTTTCAGAAAGGACGGAGAGGGAGGCAAAAGACGGAGGGGGAGTGGCACTGCTGATCAGGGATAGTGTCACAGCTGTAGAGAAGGTGGAAGCCGTGGAGGGATTGTCTACAGAGTCTCTGTGGGTGGAAGTTCGGAGCGGGAAGGGATCGATAACTTTGCTGGGTGTTTTCTACAGGCCGCTCGATAGTAACAGGGATGTTGAGGAGCAGATAGGGAAACAGATCCTGGAGAGATGTAGGAATAACAGGGTTGTCGTGATGGGAGACTTTAATTTCCCAAACATCGATTGGAATATCCCTAGGGTAAGGGGTTTGGATGGGGAGACGTTTGTTAGGTGTGTTGAGGAGGGTTTCCTGACACAGCTTGTGGATAAGCCTACAAGAGGAGAGGCTGTACTCAATCTGGTACTGGCTAATGAGTCTGGACAGGTGTCGGATCTCTCAGTGGGGGAGCATCTTGGGGATAGTGATCATAACTCTATCTCCTTTACACTAACATTGGAAAGAGATAGGATCAGGCAAGCTAGGAAACTGTTTATCTGGAGTAAGGGGAAATATGAAGCCATCAGGCAGGTGATTAGAGGCGTAAGTTGGAAGGAGGCATTCTCGAGGAAAAGTACTGAAGTAAGGTGGCAGATTTTCAAGGAATGTTTGTCTGGAGTTCTGCATGTCAACGTTCCAATGAGACAGGGAGGTGTTGGTAGGTTACGGGAACCGTGGTGCACGAAAGCTGCGCTGAGCCTAGTCAAAAAGAAAAGGAAAGCGTACAAAAGGTTCAGAGAGCTAGGCGATGATAGGGATCAAGATGAGTATATGGCTTGTAGGAAGGGACTTAAGAAAGAAATTAGGAGAGCCAGAAGGGGTCACGAGATGGCCTTGGCAGGTAAGATTAAGGAGAACCCTGAGGCGTTCTATAAATATGTGAAGAGTAAAAGGATGAGATGTGAAGGAATAGGACCTGTAAAAGGTGAAGGTGAGAAAGTCTGTACAGAACCGGAAGAAATAGCAGAGGTGCTTAATGAATATTTTACCCCGGTATTCACGGTGGAAAAAGACCTGGGTGGTTGTACTACAGGATTGCGGCGGACTGAAAAGATTGAGTATGTGGACTTTAAGAAAGAGGATGTGTTGGAAATTTTGAATAGCATCAAGATAGATAAGTCGCTAGGACCAGATGGGATGTACCCCAGGGTACTGTGGGAGGTGAGGGAAGAGATTGCAGAGCCTTTGGCGATGATCTTTGCATCGTCGATGGAGAAGGGAGAGGTTCCGGAGGATTGCGGATGTGGTTCCTATATTCAAGAAAGGGAATAGGGATAGCCCAGGAAATTACCAACCGGTGAGTCTAACCTCAGTGGTTGGTAAGTTGATGGAGAAGATCCTGAGGGACAGGATTTATGAACACTTAGAGAAGTTTAGTATGCTCAAAAGTAGTCAGCACGGCTTTGTCAAAGGCAAATCGTGCCTTACGAGCCTGGTGGAGTTCTTTGAAAATGTGACTAAACACATTGACGAAGGAAAAGCGGTAGATGTGGTTTACATGGACTTCAGCAAGGTATTTGATAAGGTCCCCCATGCAAGACTTCTCGAGAAAGTGAGAGGGCATGGGATCCAAGGGGCTGTTGCCTTGCGGATTCAGAACTGGCTTGCCTGCAGAAGGCAGAGAGTGGTTGTAGATGGGTCTTTTTCTGAATGGAGGTCGGTCACCAGTGGAGTGCCCCAGGGATCTGTTCTGGGACCCTTGCTGTTTGTCATTTTCATAAATGACCTGGATGAGGAAGTGGAGGGATGGGTTGGTAAGTTTGTCGACGACACGAAGGTTGGTGGTGTTGTGGATAGGTTGGAGGGATGTCAGAAGCTGCAGTGTAACATAGATAGGATGCAAGACTGGGCGGAGAAGTGGCAGATGGACTTCAACCCGAATAAATGTGTAGTGGTCCATTTTGGCAGGTCAAATGGGATGAAGGAATATAATATCAAGGGTAAGACTCTTAGCAGTGTAGAGGATCAGAAGGACCTTGGGGTCCGGGTCCATAGGACTCTTAAATCGACCTCGCAGGTAGAGGAGGTGGTTAAGAAGGTGTATGGTGTGCTGGCCTTCATCAATCGAGGGATTGAGTTTAGGAGTCGGGAGATAATGATGCAACTTTATAAGACCCTCGTCAGACCCCACTTGGAGTATTGTGCTCAGTTCTGGTCGCCTCATTACAGGAGGGATGTGGAAATGATTGAAAGGGTGCAGAGGAGATTTACAAGGATGTTGCCTGGATTGGTTGGCATGCCTTTTGAGGATAGACTGAGGGAGCTCGGTCTTTTCTCCTTGGAGAGACGAAGGATGAGAGGTGACCTGATTGAGGTGTACAAGATGTTGAGAGGTATAGATCGGGTGGATTCTCTGAGGCTTTTTCCCAGGGCTGAAATGGCTGCTACGAGAGGACACAGGTTTAAGGTGCTGGGGTGTAGGTACAGAGGAGATGTCAGGGGTAAGTTTTTCACTCAGAGGGTGGTGGATGAGTGGAATCGGCTGCTGTCAGTGGTGGTGGAGGCAAACTCGATCGGGTCTTTTAAGAGACTTCTGGATGAGTACATGGGACTTAATAGGATTGAGGGTTATAGGTAAGCCTATATATAAGCCTAGGTAGGTAGGGACAGGACCGGCGCAACTTGTGGGCCGAAGGGCCTGTTTGTGCTGTATTTTTTCTATGTTCTATGTTCTAACATCCAGAGCATCACCAAGCCGGCCATCCGGCGCCTGGCTCGCCGCAGTGGCGTCTTGTGCATCTCTGACCTGATCTACGAGGAGGTCCGTGGGATGCTGAGGATGTTCCTGGAGAATGCCATCAGAGACCAGGTGACCTACACTGAACACACCAAGTGCAAATTGGTGACTGCCATGGATGTGTGTACACCCTGAAGCACTAGAGGCGTATACCTGTACGGTTTCGGTGGTTGAGGACAGTTTTAAGAAAGGTTGAGATTTTAATCCGTGTTGTATCCCACTGTCTTCTATTAACAGTCATATTTCCTTTTAGTCTGCGCAAAACCTGACCGATAATCATCAGTCGCCCACAACATTCACCGTCATAACTTTAAAACGGTTCCGTTAAGTGTTACTACTTATTTGCTGCGGCAGTTTTGCTCTCATTCCAAATGAACTGTGGTCCGCACATGCTAAAAAATTCATTTGAAAATGACTACGTTTTCTATGCAACTTACTCGCACCAAAATCTCCAAGGCAGCTGTGTTTTATAGAGATCTTATAGAAACATATAAGATTATGAAGGGAATAGATAAGATAGAAGCAGGGAAGTTGTTTCCACTGGCAGGTGAAACTAGAACTAGGGGGCATGGCCTCAAAATAAGGGGAAGCAGATTTAGGACTGAGTTGAGGAGGAACTTCTTCACATGAAGGGTTGTGAATCTGTGGAATTCCCTGCCCAGTGAGGCAGTTGAGGCTACCTCATTGAATGTTTTTAAGGCAAGGATGGATAAATCTTTGAACAGTAAAGGAATTAAGGGCTATGGTGAGCGGGCGGGTAAGTGGAGCTGAGCCCACGAAAAGATCAGCCATGATCTTATTGCATGGCGGAGCAGGCTCGAGAGGCCAGATGGCCTACTCCTGCTCCCAGTTCTTATGTTCTTATATTCTTACGTTTGACAAACGCCTCAGATGGATTCTAGTACCAGGGTATTTCTGTGTCACCTGAAAAGTGTTAGAATTTAACACATCTACATGAAATTTGAAGGGCTAAATTTGCCTACTTCTGCTCCAAATTCCTATGAACAATAGAAGTATCTGTTATCTTGTCAGTTAAAATGGTTGCTTTTGTTAACGATGCGTTCCTCTTGAACAGTGCGTCCATTTAATATAATGAACATTATAAATTTCATCATTGCAACGTTCATATTTCCTGTTTAGTACCTTGAAAATGTGAGTCATTAAATTTTAGCCAAAATGTTATTATAATTGCATACAACACCGCACAATAAGGTGGAACAACAACTTGCATTCATGTAGCACCATTAATAAAACATTCCAAGGTACTTCACAGGAGCAATTGTAAAGCAAATTTTGACACCTGAGACGCACAAGGAATTATTGGCCAAAGAAGTAAGCTTTAAAGAGTGTCTTAAAGGAGCAAGGGGATAAATAAGAACATAAGAACGAGGAACAGGAGTAGGCCATCTGACCCCTCGATCCTGCTCCGCCACTCAATAAGATCATGGCTGATCTTTTTGTGGACTCAGCTCCACTTACCCACCCGCTCGCCATAACCCGTAATTCCTTTACTGTTCAAAATTTTATCTATCCTTGCCTTAAAAACATTCAATGAGGTAGCCTCAACTGCTTCACTGGGCAGGGAATTCCACAGATTCACAATCCTTTGTGTGAAGAAGTTCCTCCTCAACTCAGTCCTAAATCTGCTTCCCCTTATTTTCAGGCTATGCCCCCCCCCCCCCCCCCCCCCGTTCTAGTTTCACCCGCCAGTGGAAACAACTTCCCTGCTTCTATCTTATCTATTCCCTTCATAATCTTATATGTTTCTATAAGATCTCCCCTCATTCTTCTGAATTCCAATGAGTATAGCCCCAGTCTACTCAGTCTCTCCTCATAAGCCAACCCTCTCAACTCTGGAATCAACCTAGTGAATCTCCGCTACGCCCCCTCCAGTGCCAGTATATCCTTTCTCAAGTAAGGAGACCCAAACTGTACACAGTACTCCAGGTGTGGCCTCACCAGCACCTTATACAGCTGCAACATAACCGTGCTGTTTTTAAACTCCATCCCTCTAGCAATGAAGGACAAAATTCCATTTGCCTTCTTAATTACCTGCTGCACCTACAAACCAACTCCTTGTGATTCTTGCACAAGGACACCCAGGTCCCTCTGCACAGCAGCATGCTGCAATTTTTTACTATTTAAATAATAGTCCATTTTGCTGTTATTCCTACCACAATGGATGATGTAGAGAGGTGTAGGGATGGAAGTCCAAAACGTAGGGCCGTGGAAACTGAAGGCACAGCCACCCCGCCCCCTCTCTGTGGTAGAGCCATTAAAATCGGGGATGCTCAAGAGGCCAGAAATAGAGGAGTGCAGAGGGTTACAGAGAACAATAGAGCACAGGAACAGGCCCTTCGGCCCTCCAAGCCCGCGCCGCTCCCTGCTCCAAACTAGACCATTCTTTTGTATCCCTCCATTCCCACTCCGTTCATGTGGCTATCTAGATAAAAATAGGGTTGTCAGATGGGAGGAGATTTCGGAGATAGGGAGGGGTAAGGAAATGGATGGATTTGAAAATAAAGACAAGAATTGTAATATCGACCTGCTGCTTGAACAGGACTCGGTGTAAATCAGCGAGCACAGGGGTGATGGGTGACCCAGAATTTTTGCGAGTAAGGACAGGGATGTAAGCAGCAGAATTTTGGATGAGGTCAAGTTTATGGAGCACAGAATGTGGGAGACCGGTCTGGAGGTTGTTGGAATAGTTGAGTTGGAAAGAACAAAAGGCAAGGATGGGGGAAGAATGAAGTTTCACAATGTTGCAGAGGTGGAAATAGGCAATGGCGCAAATATGTGATTTAATTTCACAATCAGATATGACATTGTAATAGATCGAGGACAACTCAAATCAACAAAGCCTTTATTGCCAAGTAAAGAATAATACATCTACAACAAGTCCAGACTAAGTTACAATGCAACTGCTCTACTTGACTCCCTGGCTTCAACTGTGAGTCCCTCCTCGACCCTGTGGTACGCGTTCTCCTGCCGATTGACACAGCTTCCCGCCAGGACGATCCATAGGGTCCTTTCCAATCACATGGGCCTGGGGAAATGGACACCCCCCCCCTTAAGGGTCATGCTACGGGACGGCATGGTAGCACAGTGGTTAGCACGGCTGCCTCATAGCACCAGGGACCCAGGTTCGATTCTTGGTTTGGGTCACTGTCTGTGCGGAGTCTGCATGGGTTTCCTCCGGGTGCTTCGGTTTTCTCCCACAGTCTGAAAGATGTGCTGGTTAGGTGCATTGGCCATGCTAAATTCTCCCTCAGTGTACCCCAAACAGGCGTTAGAGTGTGGCGACTAGGGGATTTTCACAGTGACTTCATTGCAGTGTTAATATAAGCCTACTTGTGACACTAATAAAAATTAAAAAATTAAAATTAAAAAAACCATAGACATCAAGGGGCTGGATTTTACCGGGGAGAGGTGGTGCATTATGCTCGCCCCTCCCTCCTGCAGAAGCAGCAAAGTTGGTTCCAAAACAATCAACTTTAATAAAGGCCTTCCCAATAGTGTTAACCTGCTCCCGGCAGCCTAAACTCCTTAATGGTCAGACTTCCACCTCTCAATGAGAGAAAGCCCTGCCCTCGGGAGCTGTCAGCCAATCTGATTGGCTGGCAGTTCCAGCAGCGCCAAGAACTCAGCAGTGGGTGCTACTGGTACTGTTAAATAGGCCTAGGGAGATCGGAGCCAGGTAAGTCCTGGGCTCTGAGGGCGAGGAGGGTTGGGCACCCTAGTGGAAGAAGGTGAATGGGTTGGGGTGGTTGGGACTTGGAGGCCCGGCTGAAGACACAAATTGTGGAGTGGGGGTGGGGAGGGGTGCTGTTCTCCAAATGTTCATGGGTCATCCCTGCCTGAATGATGTGCTCCACTCCCTTCTTTCCTGCCTTTTCACCCAAGTTGTTAAGAAAACAGCATTGCCACCCTCTGCCACCTGCCACTGTGCAGCATATTATGCTGCGGGGGAAGATAGAGGGGCTTAAGTCAGCAATAATTGGTCAGTTAAGGCCCTCAGTAGGCCTAAGGGTGGAAAGATTAACGGGCGTTTTGCATAGCCCCTGTATTATGGTGACCTGGTCTGGGCTGGGCAGGAAGGTGGTGGGTTAAGTTATATGACATTTTTACATGCCCTCACCCCTGCCCCAAACAGGCCCAGCTGGTTTGTGGGTGATGCGCTATCAATTAGGCAAAAGACTACTTGTGTGCCAATACAACTGTAGGCTTTTATTCATTACAGAACCAGGAGCACATCCCAACAGGTAACCGACCCGAACTGAACAAGGGGGAGGAAACAGCCACCTTTATACTAGGTGACAAGGGGAGGAGCCGAGCCGGCAGGGGATGTGTCCAGGCATAACAAACGCACAACGGTGGTCCAGGCAGGACAAAGGCACAACTGAAGTCCACCACAGTGGGACATAAAATTCAGCCCAGGGTTTTGAACATTTTGGTTCTGCCTCTTATTAAGAGGGATGGTGCTGGGGGCTCGGAAACAGAGTTTGCCACAAAGACGATGGCTTTGGTCTTCCCAGCACAAATCGAAAAGAGTTTTTTTGTTTGGCCCGGAGTGGTCTGATAATTTAGAACCTGGAGAAATTGAGCGAGGTAGAGCTAGGTGTCATCAGCGAAGGTGTGGAAACTGATGCCAAGGGACAGCCTGGTGGCTACACAGAGGCTGGAGGGCAGCAAAGCTTGTTGTAAATGAACATGGACTGAGATTATTGTGAGAAATGGTGCATTTGCAAGCAACACTTGGTCTTGAGGAATCAAGAAGTCTCAGAACACCAGGTTAAAATCCTGATGAAGGAGCAGCGCTCTGAAAGCTCGTGATTCCAAATAAACCTGTTGGACTTTAACCTGATGTTGTGAGACTTCTTACTGTGCCCACCCCAGTCCAACACCAGCATCTCCACATTGAGGAATCAATTAACCATGTCATAAGGTGCAATCACACCGGACATACTCTCTTCCTTCATGAAAAGGTATAAAAGTCTGAAAACACATACCAACCGACTCGAGAAGAGCTTCTTCCCTGCTACCATCAGACTTTTGAATGGTCCTATCGTATATTAAGCTGATCTTTCTCTTCACCCAATCTATAACTGCAACACAAATTCTGTACCCTATTGTTTCCTTCTCCCCTATGTGCTCTATGAACGGTATGCTTTGTCTGTATAGCGCGCAAGAAACAATACTTTTCAATGTATCCCAATACATGTGACCATAATAAATCAAAACCAAATCATTGTGAAGCTGAACTCGTACTAACTCCACAATCTCCTGTTAAACGGTTTAAGTTCAGTCACTGTCTCCTGATAACACTGGTGCCCGCTCCCATTAAATGGTATAAATACCGGCCATGATGTGGAGATGCCGGCGTTGGACTCGGGGTAAACACAGCAAGGAGCCTAACAACACCAGGTTAAAGTCCAACAGGTTTATTTGGTAGCAAACGCTACCACAATAAACCTGTTGGACTTTAACCTGGTGTTGTTAGACTCCTTACTATAAACACTGGCAGCAGCTACATATTATTAGGACTCAGTGAAGCTGGTGACAGGCCAGAATGATCTTCCCCAGCAGTTTACATCAGGGATGCAGCCTGTTTTCATGTGACCCAGGCACTTGGGCGTCAGTGCTACAGCTACCAATCTGATGACCGATCGCAGCAGAACCACAGCTTTAGATTGCAGCAGTCGAGACCGCACCAAACGGCATGACACCAAGCTTCCGTCATTAGGGGATACACCAAATAACTTTTGACCAGCGATGGTACTGAAGCTGTAAACAAAGACCGCTGATAAATGGGTTTGACACCACAAATAACCTAATCTCTGGCTCGCCAGCACGTTCGGGGGTATTATCTGAACCTGGAGATTGTGGCAGTTTTGTAACCTATTTCCAGGTAGCTATTATTTCTGGATTTTAATGAGATTGATTGGAAAACAGCTTTGCGTGTACAAGGGATAAGTAACAGACAGATGGCCAAGCTGCTGGATTTATCAACTAATTAAAACTGGCTTTATAAGAAGTGAGATTGGAATAACTCTTCAGTCTGACCTTTATTTGACCTTAATTAGCAATATAGTTGTGCAGCAACTAAAGATTACAGTTCTGTTATTGGTTAGAGGAAATATGGTTTATACAAGTTTTTCTTTTAAGAAGAGGCTAATTAAAATTATCTTGAATGCCTTTGTACCAGAAAGACAAACTTTGCCAGTCATTCATGTGCTTGACATTATTGTCGCTAAATGCCCAAAACCTAGAATAAGAACTCATTAGTAATTGGTATACTAGCATGTTTTATTTTAAAATAGTGATTGCGCTGCATGCAATGTGGTTGACTCTCAACTGCCCTCTGAAATGGCCTAGCAAGCCACTCAGTTTCAAGGGCAATTAGGGATGGGCAAGAAATACTGGCCTTGTCAGCAACGCCCATGTCCCACGAATGAATAAAAAAAGTTCACAGTTTTATCATGTAGGCAAGTTGCTGCAAGCAAGGCAATGCGCACTTTGCCCCTTTTTTTTCTGTCATCGCACATACAAGTTTTAGCACATTTGCTCAGTAAACAGTAATGGCAGATTTTAATATCAGAAGGTGAAGTGATGTGCGCTGAAATAAGCAAAATACTGCGGATGCTGGAACCTAAAATAAACGGGGAATGCCAGAAAAACTCAGCAGGTCTGGCAGCATCTGTAGGCATGATGTGGAGTTGGACTGGAGTAAGCACAGTAAGAAGTCTCAACAGCGGGTTAAAGTCCAACTGGTTTATTTGGTAGCACAAGCCACGAGCTTTCGGAGTGCTGCCCCTTCATCAGGTGAGTAGGAGTCCTGTTCGCAAACAGGGCATATAAAGACACAAACTCAATTTACAAGATAATGGTTGGAATGCGCGTCTTTACATGTAATCAAGTCTTAAAGGTACAGACAATGTGAGTGGAGAGAGGATTAAGCACAGGTTAAAGATATGTGTATTGTCTCCAGCCAGGACAGTTAGTGAGATTTTGCAAGCCCAGGCAAGTCGTGGGGGTTACGTCACACTATCTGTAACCCCCACGACTTGCCTGGGCTTGCAAAATCTCACTAACTGTCCTGGCTGGAGACAATACACATATCTTTAACCTGTGCTTAATCCTCTCTCCACTCACATTGTCTGTACCTTTAAGACTTGATTACCTGTAAAGACTCGCATTCCAACCATTATCTTGTATGTTAAGTTTGCATCTTTATATGCCCTGTTTGTGAACACTTCTCCCACTCACCTGATGAAGGAGCAGCGCTCCCAAAGCTTGTGGCTTGTGCTACCAAATAAACCAGTTGGACTTTAACCTGGTGTTGTGAGACTTCTTACTGAGCATCTGTAGGGAGAGAGAACGGAGTTAACATTTTGAGTCCTTTTGCCTCTTTGTCAGAACTGAGAGAGGGAACATCTGTTAGATATCTGGCTTTTTTTCTATCCCATAACCTTTCACTTCCACGTTAACCCCCTTTCTCTCCTCTCTCTCTCTCTCTCTCTCTCTCTCTTCCCCCCCCCCCCCCCCTCCCCCACACCACCACCACACCCGGCATGTGTTCATCTGTCTCTTGTTCTTAAGATTGCTACACTTTTGTTGGAATCTCTTCCAGCTACAGTAGGGTCCCTGACAGATTTCCCTTCTCTCTCTCAGTTCTGACAAAGAGCCAGGTAGATTGGAAACATTAACTGGGTTCTGTGTATCTATGGATGCTGCCTGACCTGTTGAGTTTTTCCACCATTCCCTGCTTGATGTACACTAAACACTGCACTGCTTTGCAGTTGCACTATTTCATGTTGAAATTATCGTAGATAACACAGGAGTTAGGAAATGCTCCACGTGGGCAAGTTAAATTTCCAGAAATGAGGTTCTTGATTGGAATTAGAATAAAAATACCCATTAGTTCTCTTCAAAAGGCAGCATTTCATCAGCATGTCCATTTGCTTGTAGATATTGGAACTTGAATGAAGTTTTTCTTTAGACTATTTGCCTTAATGTAGAAAGAAGGCTGACCCATTGGGATGTAGCTCTGCATAGGGCGGCATGGTGGCACAGTGATTAGCACTACTGCCTCACACTGCCAGAGACCCGGGTTCAACTCCGGCCTCGGGCCACTGTCTGTGTGGAGTTTGCACATTCTCCCCGTGTCTGCGTGGGTTTCCTCCGGGTGCTCCAGCTTCCTCCCACAGTCCAAAGATGTGTGGGTTAGGTTGATTGGCCATGTTAAATTGACCCTTAGTGTCAGGGGGATTAGCGGGGTAAATATTTGAGGTTATGGGAATAGGGCCGGGATAGGATTGTGGTTGGTGCAGACTCGATGGGCCAAATGGCCTCCTTCTGCACTGTAGGGATTCTATGAAATCCTATAATAATTATTTTAAAAATTTACATTGGCTCAACTACAGTTCCCTGCGTATTTAGTATCATCGCATGATAGACTATATTCCTCAAAATCACATCAAGGATATTTATACTTTCAGGCAGTTCTGGTCACCATGTTAAAGGATATAAGGACACAGGAGAGGGAGCAATGAAAATTTGCAAGAACGATACAAGAAATGCTTGGGTATATATAAACAGGAAAGGATTGACAGTGTGGGCCTCCTGAAAAACAATGACTGAAAGGTGAACCAATAGCGGTCTTTAAAATGATGGTAGCTTTTGATTGAGTGACTGCAGAGAGAATGTTTCCTCTAATATAAAATGAAAATGCTGCAAGACTTGAACATGTTCATTTTGTTTGCATAGAATGGATTCCTGTTTATGGATATCTGTCACTTCTAGCAGGTGTAATTGAGCTGTGTTAGAAAAGGAATATATTCAAGCCTTTTGTGAGTTAACCGGGAGCTTGAGGAGCCTATAGATCCCCATCTTTTTTCTCCATGACAACACCTCAGCCAATCAGAGGTTTTTTTCATTCCTTTCATGGGACATGAGCGTCACTGGCTGGCCAGTATTTATTGCCCATCCCTTTTACCCAAGGGCAGTTAAGAGTCAACCACATTGCTGTGGGTCTGGAGTTACATGTAGGCCAGACCAGGTAAGGATGGCCGATTTCCTTCTCTAGAGGGCATTAATGAGCCAGATGGGTTTTTCCAACAATCGACAATGGTTTTGTGGTTATCAGTAGATTCTTAATTCCAGATATTTTGTATTGAATTCAAATTCCACCATCTGCCGTGGCGGGATTCGAACCCAGGTCCCCAGAACATTAGCTGAGTATCTGGATTAATAGTCTGGTGATAATACCACTAGGCCATCGAATCACTAACCACCCAACACGCTTTTTTCTTGCAGCGTAAAATGTCGCAACCATTTGAAATTTGTTATTCTTCTGTTTGTCCGGACAAGTGCAGGACCCAAATGCTTTGACGACAAGTCTCTATCAGCAATATTTAAGTTCTGTGCTACCCAGCAGTTTGTTTCTCTCAACGCGTTAGATTTTGCTCGTTTTGACATCAGTCTTCTTTACAAGTTAACTGAATGAATATTTATTCCCCATTATATGCCTTGGCGTTTCTTTAATTGCAATAATCACCCTCCTGTCCTTGCCTACCGCAGTTCTGTATCTCACCGCTCCACTGAATGAAAGGTCACCACACTCAGTGCAGCCTTAAATGACTTGATGAGACACTGAGCGAAGAGTGGGAACAGCAATTGCAGCCTTGCAATGCTTCTTAATTTGCATGCCTTTGTTGAAATATTGATTTAAGGGATGGATTCATGGAATCAGCAACATAAACAGCCACTAGGATCCAGGAGGAAGCTAGGTGGTAAGACCTTGACCTTGCTATCTTTTGAAGGAGAATATGACTCTAGGGTTTGAGAAGGAAGACGCTTGAACGCCAGGTAGCATTTATGTGCCTTTTGTCTTCGCTCACAGCACAGCATTTCATTTCTGTTTAAGCTGGGTTTTTTAAAAAATCATTGTTTTTCATCCAGGGACTGTGCAGTCCCAACATTGGCGCTGGTAATGCCCAAAATAGCCATCAGCCAAATGCTCTTGTGAGTGTCTCCATTATTTCAATTCAGATCAGCATTCCTTTTCATTCCTGGATGGTCTTGCGGAACTGTCAATCATTCAAACAACTCCATACTCACTGAATGTTGGCTCTGTGAGATCTTATAGCGAGTGCCCAGGGGAGAGGAAGCAAAACCTTCCACAAATTAATGAAGTATTTTATAAGCCACCACATCCCATAATTGCCTTCTTTTAATTAAAAGTTTTTTTTTCCCAAAAAGAATGTTGCATTTCAAAAGCAATTTAATATGAAAAATCTCTGCATTCAGCGCACTGTCTGCAAATTATTCAAGAGTTCCCATCTGGCAAGTTCACAGACTAGCCCCCTTATGGAAATACTATTATAGTTCACCCTTTTTTTGTACTTATTATGTATTACAGTCTTATTCATGAGGACACAGTGAGATAGTGTACCACAGATGATAATACATCAACAGCCCACTTAATTCACATCTCTCCTGATTATATTGCAAAGTGACTAAAAAGAGAGCGATGTGAGTTGGATGTCACCTTGCTATTGCCCACTTTATAATGTTACACAAAGTCAAGATTGTTTTCAAGTTTTATTTATTAGTGTCGCAAGCAGGCTTACATTAACGCTGCATTGAAGGTACTGTGAAAATCCCCTAGTCGCCACACTCCGCCGCCGGTTCGGGTACACTGAGGGAGAATTTAGCACGGCCAATGCACCCTAACCGGCACGTCTTTCGGACTGTGGGAGGAAACGGGAGCACCCGGAGGAAACCCACGCAGACACGGGGAGAACGTGCAGACTCCGCACAGAGAGTGCCCCAAGCTAGGAATTGAACCCGGGTCCCTGGCGCTGTGAGGCAGCCGTGCTAACCACTGTGCCACCGTGCCGTCAAGATTGTTCACATGTTCTGATGCACCATCTTCAATTCGATTTGCCAGAAACAAGAAACAGTTTGCTTTTTTTGGAAAGTGAAAATGGAGTACCGCTTTACAGTTCAGTAAGATGTCACGCACGCATCATTGCCCAGCAGAATTGTCAGGGTTGAGCTTGCGATCCTAGTTCCTTCGATCAGAGCCAGTTACGGGGTGGGGGGTGGGGTGGCGGCGGCGGGGGGGGGAGGGGGGGCAGAGCATCGACCTCGACAGTGTGCCACGATCCCTGCTGGAGAAAAAATATACAAGAGTATCTTTATTTCAATAGAAGCTAAGTCACAGTGTTTGCTGACCAGGCGATTGTGATTGAGAATTTTTTAAATAGAACATCCTTGTTTTGAAATAGAACATCCTTGTTTGTGAATAAAGCAGCCTTAACCTCAAACCACAATGGTGCAGCTGTGGAGTTTATTCAGAATTTAATTGGTACAATAGAGCTCTTGCTTTTCCTGGGTATAATTACTCTACCTTCCCCATCTCCTGGTGGGCTGATGTATTTTACGTAGTATTTCTGTAATGAACAATACAAACCAAATTCATTTTTAATTTGTTCAGTGTCAGCCTTGAATATACAGATTGCAGCTAGACTGATTCTGCTAGCTGTCTCAAACATTCTGAAGACCAATAACACTGCACGTTTTGCTCTGCAAAGCTGCTCCAGCTTCAGGTTAATCTAGACTGTGTAGTGTCAGATTTCGGCAATTAGCACAAGCTCTCCAGAGCACAGTTTGTGTAATGTCCCAGGACACATCACGTGGCAAAACTCTTGCATGCCAAGCATTGAGGTGACTGGCCCAAAGCAGAGTTAGAGAGAGAGGTTTTGAGTTGGCTCTTCCAGGTGGAGAAGTAAGACAAAAAAAAAGCATTTGGGGAAAAGGTTGCCGAAAATAGTCTCCCGAGATCAGCGCAGACTCTGCCATCAGTGGCAGAGCAGAAGGAAGAGTAATCAACAGGAGGCCAGAGCCGGAAGACTGAGGAAGTGGGCTGAAACATCCTCGAGGAGATAATCTCAGTGCAGGGCAAAGTTTAGAATGTTCCCACACAGCTCATTGGATAGCCTGGGTGAACTTTGTAAACTTCACTTCTTGTCACAATGGAGAGCCAAGTTGGTCTTTTTTGTCAACACTGAAACTCACCCAGCATTTAAATACCGTTAGATACATAGAGTCATAGAACTTTACAGCATGGAAACAGGCCCTTTGGCCCCACTTGTCCATGCCACCCATTTCTTTTTAAACCCCTAAGCTAATCCCAATTGCCCGCATTTGGCCCATATCCCTCTATACCCATCGTACCCATGTAACTATCTAAATGCTTTTTCAAAGACAAAATTGTACCCAATTGTACCCAAAATTGTACATACACAAATCTCTGGCCAGAGGCTGACATGACATGAAGCTTGCAAACAGGCGCCAGTCTCAAATTGTAATACCTTTACCAGGGATGGCACAGTGGTTAGCACTGCTGCCTCACAGCACCAGGAATCCGGGTTCGATTCCCGGCTTGGGTCACTGTCTATGTGGAGTTTGCACGTCCTCCCCGTGTCTGCGTGAGTTTCCTCCGGGTGCTCCAGTTTCCTCCCACATTCTGAAAGACGTGCCGGTTAGGTGCATTGACCCAAACAGGCGCTAGAATGTGGCGACTAGGGGAATTTCACAGTAACTTCACTGCAGTGTTAATGTAAGCCTTACTTGTGACTTATAAATAAACTTTAATGCGATAGCACCATTAAACAATGTTGGTCTTTGAGTAGGCCAGTATTCAATCTTTGGAGAGCTTTGAATTCTGATTGGTGGCTTTTGCACCCAGAGTTCACAACGTCAGTGTATTTGGAGATGGAGTTCATGGGTGCTGGCCCAAAATTAAGTAGTTTTCTAAAATTGCAACAAGTTTGAAGATTGAAATCAATAGAAAAATTGCTGAAACATTGACTAAGATACATTTACAACTGTACAGCTCCAATTTATCATCAGAAAAATTTGACAACGAGAGATACAACAGATAAAACCATAACATTTCCATTTGCTCAATTTTATCTCGACAATTTACCACCCTCTACTCGGGTTGTGCCAGTGTCAAAACAATTGATGTTTAGGTCAGAGATAGATTGACTGTCCTTTCACAAGGAACACAATATGGCGATAATTAATATTCCCACAGCAGTGTCCTCCAGAAGCTGTATATCTTATCTCAACTCGCAGACCTTGGGAGATGAGCCTTTGTTTAAAACTCAAAGCACGAACACTGCCTTCATTAAGTAAGGCAAGAAATAGTTGTACAGTCAAGCTCAGGCTACACATTACTACCGCAGGGAAATGAGCCAATTGTGGCGTCATCAGGCTTCAATCCAATTTTTCCAATAAGTGAACCAATGACCGTGTGGATGTTTTATCAAGTAAATGTCGATATTATTAGAACGTAGGCACTGTACATTTTGGAAATTAACATGCTCTGGTCTGTTGGTGCTGCTTAGCTGAACAAAGCCACGGTCCTCATTACTGGAAGTTCATTAGCAAAGTGAAGATTTACAGGAAAAAATAGCTGCTAACTTGGATAGATTCCCAAACATAATATCAAGGTATGTGCTTTTAATTGGTCTGATCAGCATTATGCTAATTCCATCTTTAGCAGCAAATAAGCCACACTATCATCTTAAGCTTGTAATATGATTTAAGAACAAGCCTAATTCCTTTAAAGGGTTAACATCACCCATAACTATTTAAATAGGACAACTGTGCAGTTCACATTGTGCACCCAGAATGTAACCAAGGAGAATTTATGAAAAATGTATCATTAATCAGACATGCTTCAATGCACTGCCTAAATTTGAATATATCAAATATATTCTTCTGTATATTTCAGTAAAGACCAATGTAAATGGAAAAACTCAAATAATTGAATTGCTTTGATTTTCTTGACAAAAATTACAATATACTAGAATCATAGAATCCCTACACTGCAGAGGAAGGCCATTCAGCCCATCGAGCCTGCACCGACAACAATCCCACCTAAGCCTCATCCCCGTAACCCCATGTATTTACCCTGCTAATCCCCGTGATACTAAGGGTCGATTTAACACGGCCAATGCACCTAACCCACACATCTTTGGACTGTGGTAGGAAATCGGAGCACTCGGAGGAAACCCATGCAGAGATGGGGAGAATGTGCAAACCCCACACAGACAGCCACCCAAGGTCGGAATCGAACCCAGGTCTCTGGTGCTCGGAGGCAGCAGTGCTAACCACTGTGCCACTGTGTCGCCCTGGTTTCAACAGCGTAACTTAATTTTACAATTTTGGAGTTTAGCGATAAGGCAGCTTTCCCGGTCTTTCCTGAGTTAACCTGGGAGAAAAGTAAATTGAAGATACCCCCAGTAGGGAATTCTGACCCAGTTGAAACTGGTAATTATGAATGTGGAAGGTAATTTCTGTTCATTTTGGCTTTGTTTTTCACAATTACTGCTCACCTCACTTGACCCAAATTGCTCTGAGGAATCTGCCTTCATTGAAACGTTGGGGGGAATTTTCCCATCCTGCCTGCCACAGGAATCGTAGCGGGGGGAGGGGGGGGGGGGGGGAAGAGGCATGCAAAGTTCCGTTGACCTCGGGTGGGATTTTCCAGTTCTGGGGTGAGCGTGGCGGGAAAATCCCGCTCGTTAATTCTCTTTCCCTCCACACTGATACTGTCTGACCAGCCGAGTATTTCTAGCATTTTCTGCTTTCATTTCCGAAACTACTCTTTGTAATGGACTTTAATCAGGCCATTGAAGTTGGCCTATTGGAATACAAACTCTCTGATTAAGGGGCCAATTGATGGGCCAATCAGGGAGACTTTACTTTGTATTTAACCGGGAGTGTCAGTTCCTCTGGCGCTCCTGAAGGTAGACGGCTGACTGACGGCACTCTGTGTACTGCTGCTGGAATTGTAAATAAAGGGATTCTGGTGAAGAGATTTTTGCCTCTGTGAACTTACTACACTCTTCCTGCTTCACCAAAGCATCGTAACTGTGAGAGACAGCTCGGTGGATAGGATATTAGTATGTAGATAGGCTGGAAAATTGGGCGGGGATCCTGGATTCAGGATTCAATCCTGGACCGGGGAGCGGCGCGGGCTTGGAGGGCCGAAGGGCCTGTTCCTGTGCTGTATTGTTCTTTGTTCTTTGTTCAATCCAGCCACCGTCTCTCATTGCATTGATAATTTTTACAACTCTTTGTACTGTCTCCTAGTCCCTTTTTAATCAGGGCTTCAAAAGTGGGAAGCTCCTTCAGTGCTCCCTTCCTCTTACAATCTTCAAGCTTTTAAAACTCATGGTGTGGCCTAATCACCATTACTATCTGTTCAGTTGCATACTCATTGTTTGTTAACAGCCTTTAAGATGCCTCCATAATGGGTCTTCATCTGTTATCCAAATGTGCGTTATTTATGTTCATTCGCATATGTCCTGGTGCTACAGTATTCAAAGTCAAGAGAGTATTATTTATTTAAGCACCTTTTTAAGATGTCACCGGATTTTACTTTAGTTCATTATTCACAGTACACTAAGAGCACAGTGACAAAGCAAAACAGTTGCATTTCAAAACAGATATGATTGGGTGGCACAGCGGTCAGCACTGTTGCCTCACAGCGCTAGGGATCCGGGTTCGATTCCCGGCTTGGGTCACTGTCTGTGCGGAGTCTGGCACATTCTCCCCGTGTCTGCGTGGGTTTCCTCCGGGTGCTCCGGTTTCCCCCCACAGTCAGAAGGACGTGCTGCTTAGGGTACATCGGCCATGTTAAATTCTCCCTCAATGTACCCGAACGGGCGCCAAGAGTGTGGCGATTGGGGGATTTTCACAGTAACTTCATTGCAGTGTTAATGTAAGCCTACTTGTAACACTAATAAATAAACTTTAACTTTAAACTTTGATCCTTAATTATTGTAAGTCAGATCTCCCACTTACAGGTTTACTCAATATCAGTTATAAAACTGGCAGTTTAAGATTTACTTCACTCCAAATGTTTGCGACACTTTGGGTGCAGCATCTGAAAAGTGCAATGTGAAGATAAGCCACTGTGCAATTTGATATTGGAATTCATGTTACAATGGAGACTAAAGGTGGATTTCTTTCAGGTTTCTTCTTTAAGTCTTTTTGTTGATTGAATCTTTAAGCATTTCTTCCCTGCTTGTTCTCACTCTTTCTACATGTTTATCCCAATCCTTTTTCGGTTGTGTTCTTCAGGTTATTTTCTGTATCTTATGTTCTGGCTATTTTTCTTTCTACTGCCTCTCTCCAATGCGCACAATTTTTAAGATGGGAGCATAGCACTGGGAAGGTGGAGCATCAGAAAAGCCAGGCTCAGTGGTTAATCTGGATCAGCTATCCTGTTTCTGCTTCCCAGGACCAGCTATCACAATCTTCCTGATCTTCTACTCATTTGTAAGGCAATGGCTGAGTTTCTCATTGATTTTCATTGGCTAAGAGATGATCTAAAACAGATCAAGATGTGGAGATGCCGGCGTTGGACTGGGGTGGGCACAGTAAGTGGCCTCACAACACCAGGTTAAAGTCCAACAGGTTTATTTGGTAGCACGAGCTTTCGGAGCGCCGTTCCTTCGTCAGGTGAGTGGCAAATTACTGGAATCTGAAACAAAAACAGGAAAATGTTGGAGAAACTCAGCAGGTCTGACAGCATCTGTGGAGAGAGAGAATAGAGCCATCATTTTGAGTCAGGATGACCCTTCGTCAGAGCTCCAGCTTCTTCAGCTCTGACTCGAAACGTTGGCTCTATTCTCTCTCCACAGATGCTGTCAGACCTGCTGAGTTTCTCCAGCATTTTCAGTTGTGATCTAAAACAAACATGTCCAAGGATGCGGCCCACGGGGCATTGTTTAATTGGCCCAACGCATCCTCCAAGGACGGGTAACGGTTCAACTCCAAAACCTCCTGGAGAGAACTCCAAAAAAAAATTGCTCAGTGTTTGCTCAGCCAATCACAGGCTGATTTCTCTTGCACTGCTGATAGGCTGCCTATCAGCAACCAATGTAAAGTGAAACCAGAAGAGAAAATGCTGGAAAATCTCAGCAGGTCTGGCAGCATCTGTAAGGAGAGAAAAGAGCTGGCGTTTTGAGTCCAGATGACCCTTTGTCAAAGCTAGGTGAAATCAGCCTGTGATTGGATGAGTGGATAGTCATCAGTTGCCATACACCCAATCTCACTCACTCTCACCAGCACATGCATTCGCACCCACTGGCACTCACCTACCCACATACACATGCACCCACTGGCACCCGCACCCACTCACACTCACCTGCCCACATACACACGCACCCACTCACCTGCCCACATACACACGCACCCACTCACCTGCCCACATACACACGCACCCACTCACCTGCCCACATACACTGACCCTCTCCTCTCTTGTGGATTTCTATTACTCACCGTTTTTTAACCGAACAACTTATTGCTGTGACTTTACCGGACTCTGGCTCAGCAATTGTTCCTTTCCTTAAAACATCAACTTTTTCTTTTGACATTCAGTTTACTGTTGGGCCAAGCGTTATCTTTCCAAAATTGCTCATCAGCCCCAGGAGCGAGGAAAAGATGCAAATGTGACGCCCCCGCCCCTCCAGATCAAAAAGGCTGCACAAGCCTGATCTAGGACAGCACGGTGGCACAGTGGTTAGCACTGCTGCCTCACAGCGTCAGGCACCTGGGTTCAATTCCGGCCTTGGGTCACTGTCTGTGTGGAGTTTGCACATTCTCCCCGTGTCTGCGCGGGTTTCCTCCGGGTGCTCCGGTTTCCTCCCACACTCCAAAGGTGTGCAGGTTAGGCTGATTGGTCGTGCTAAATTACCCAGGGTGTCGGGGGATTAGCAGGATAAATATGTGAGGTTATGGGAATAGGGCCTGGGTGGGATCGTGGTCAGTGCAGACTCAATGGCTGAATGGCCTCCTTCTGCACTGTAGAGATTCTATTCTAAAATCTGATCTAAAAGTTTTGCTTTATTAATGATTCCAGATAAACCTGTTGAACTTTAACCTGGTGTTGTGAGACTTTTTACTGTGCCCACCCCAGTCCAACGCCGGCACATCATGCTTTATTGAAATAATGCGAATAAAACACAAAGAAAATTGAGGATAAAGCCCTAACAAGTGAGACTAGTGTTGGACCATGTGCTTAAGGCAGTGGCGTTTCATGTTGTTTGGGCACTAGCACTATAAGAGGAAATTGCGTGTTAGATTCTGCACAGATCAATGGTCATTTATTTGAACAAAGTTACAAATTTATTACTCGATATTGTATTTTAGAAACTGGTTTGTCCTCCATAGTGAAAGAAAGAGATTGTTCTTGTACTGAATTGTATTGCATCTCTCAAAGATGTATCAAAGGACATGAGGAACAATGAGTTGCTTTGAAGTGCAGTCACTGTTGTTATGTAGTGCCAGCTGTGTCCATTGTTCTTGGCAGTTCCTTTATGTGTACATGGTTCCAATGTGCCCACGATTTAAAAGTGCTCCCCTCACTTCTACACTTAATAAAGCTCACTTTTAAAATGGTTCTTGGTACATGACTGCAACAGCAATTTAAAGCTTTTTTTCCAAAAGTTTTAAAGTGTATTTATTAGTCACAAGTAGGCTTACATTAACACTGCAATGAAGTTACTGTGAAAATCCCCTAGTTGCCACACTCCGGCGCCTGTTCGGGTGCACTGAAGGAGAATTTAGCATGGCCAATGCACCTAACCAGCACATCTTTTGGACTGTGGAAGGAAACTGCAGCACCCGGAGGAAACCCACGCAGACATGGTGAGAATGTGCAAACTCCACACAGACAGTGACCGAGGCCGGAATTGAACCTGGGTCCCTGGCGCGGTGCGGCAGCAGTGCTAACCACTGTGCCACCGTGCTACCCTGCACAACACATGTTTGTAAAATTGATTGTAGTTCACACCATTTAATTCAGAAACTTATTTCAAGGTCGCTGAATTTACAATATTGATATTGGCTGGAATTTTCCGATTGTTGACGCTGGCAGGATTTTCCCACCCCGACGCAGTGAACGGAGATTTGGCCGGGCACCAAATTCTCCGACTTTGCTGCAGCGGGAGTGTGGCGTGAACAGGCGGTAAGATCACGCCCAAAATGTTTACATTTTAGAAGTGCATAATGTGGAACGGCAGGTCATACTGAACAGTCTCACAAGGATGTTTGAGGAATGTGCTGGAAGCTTGCAGCAAATGGTGATTTGTGAAAGAGGCACATTTCTGGTTGTTAAATGGTTAAGCAGAGAGTTTTGAGAAAGTATGAAGTCGATTCTCCACAAGCCTGACGCAGACCTATGTGTGAACTGAATTTCTTAATATTCGGGTGGAGCGACGAAGATGTGGTTAGGACTGTGGGAGGAAACCGGAGCACCCGGAGGAAACCCACGCAGACACGGAGAGAAGGTGCAAACTCCACACAGACAGTGACCCAAGCCGGGAATTGAACCCGGGTCCCTGGCGCTGTGAGGCAGCAGTGCTAACCACTGTGCCGCCCTGCCGCCCTATCTGTGTGCACCTTTGATTTGCGACTGTAATGAGCAAGTGGCAGGGGTATCACTTGAAGACGTTTGAGGCTAACCGTCACAACTGCCAGCAGCTGACAACCCCTGGCAGACCCTGTGCAAAACACCGGATAGTCGGACAAAGAATTTGCAAAGTTCTGTTGAGGGATTTATGTTGGAAGTAGTGACATTTATGGGAATTGGGGAAAAAATAGTTCTGACAGTGACTTTTGATTTTTTACCATCCATTACTTATCCTTGCATAGTAAAAGCAGCCCAAATGGAATTTCATATTGTAGCCACATCGACTAATTTTATGAGGAACTCAGACAAATGTCAAAAGGAAATTTGAAAAGTAGATATTCCAGATGTTTGGTAATGAACACAAAAGGACAGAAAAGGCAAACACACTGACGAGATACAAATCTTATGTTTGTTCTCTCTCCCTCACACTTTTCTAATTTAACTCATAGAATCATAGAATCCCTACAGTGCAGAAGAAGGCCGTTCGGCCCAGCGAGTCTGCACCGACCTCAATCCCGCCCAGCCCCTATTCCCGTAACCCCACGTATTTACCCGAGCCAGACCCCCTGACGCCAAGGGGCAATTTAGCATGGTCAATCCACCTAACCCACACATTGCAAATCGGGCCCGCACCGCCTGTCAACTTCACCGACACATCTAACCCACCAGAATGATAGGGAGTGGGATAGCTTGATCTTGGTTTCGGACAAAGCTCGGCACAGCGTCGAGGGTCGAAGGGCCTGTACTGTGCTGTACTGTTCTATGTTCTATCTTTGGACTGTGGGAGGAAACCGGAGCATCTGGAGGAAACCCACACAGACACGGGGAGAACGTGCAGACTCCACACAGCCAGTTACCCAAGTCGGGAATCGAACCCGAGTCCCTGGCACTGTGAGGCAGCAGTGCCAACCACTGTGCCACCGTGCCATCCTTAAAACTCATAACGTTTGAAAATATAATTCTTAATTTTGATTGCAATTATGGTAAGGATAAGTATGCTAAGTAAAACATGGTTGCCGCCTGTTTGTGCTATTGATCAGAATTCAAATGAGCTGTTTAGGTTACCGCTGGTCACATGCTGTTGCTGCTGATGCATGTATTCAGTTAGTTTCTGTATACTGCAATTGGTTTTGTGATGTATGGCTGATTTTTTTTGCCCCCAGAGCTGATTTATTATGGTTTGAGTAATTTGTGAAGTCTTGTTTAGACAATATTGGCATTTAGCTTTAATGTTTTTTGTCGAGGTGCGTTGTACATGAAAGTTTTTTTTCTCGAGGTGATTTACTATTGCCTAGGACCCTGAACCATGAATGAATCATACCCCCCCCCCCCACCGCTGCTAAAATGGCTGTTCTAAGTTTCACAATAAGAAGTCTCACAACACCAGGTTAAAGTCCAACAGGTTTATGTGGTATCACGAGCTTTCAGAGCGCTGCTCGTGCACCAGGTGAGTCTCACCTGATGAAGGACCAGCGCTCCGAAAGCTCGTGATACCAAATAAACCTCTTGGACTTTAACCCGGTGTTGTGAGACTTCTAACTGTGCCCACCCCAGTCCAACGCCGGCATCTCCACATCATAATTTTCACAAAGCATTGGTTCCTTCGTCTTCAATGGCAAAAGAATCTAGAATATCTCGAGACTGCAGTGGTAGATCAAAGGACAATGAAGGAAGATTTTCTTTGGTCACTGCCTGTGAGATGAATGTACATACAGTAAACACAGCAAGCTTGCTGTCACGGGTGGACATAAAACACTGAAAAGTTGGGTTGTTGGTGACAATGTGATGTTGCTCCAGAGAGAAGCATCTAACTACTGGAATACCAAAGACACATTTAGATCTCCTTTGGGCTTGAACATTTTTTATTTAATGGCTTGAAAGTTATAGGAAGAAATAATACCTTATCCTCAATTCCCCTCACGTCAACTACTGAAGTGATTTAAAGGTTCAGGGAGCTATAGTTTTTGTTTTAAATTTCTGAATGCCAAAATAAAGGCACGTGGTACACCACTCTAATCATGTCCTAGATTCGGAACTATTAAGTTTTAATATTCTCCTGGCAGTTAGTTGGTCATTAAACCAGATATTGCTTCAGAAGTGTGAGCTTTTGGAAGGAGTAATTAGACAAAGAAGTATTCATTGAACAGCATGACATTAGGAAGTTCTATGGAACAAAGAGACCTTGGCGTGTTTGTCCATAGATCTCTGAAGGCGGAAGGGCATGTTAGTAGGGTGGTGAAAAAGGCACATGGGACACTTGCCTTTATCAATCGAGGCAAAGATTACAAAAGCAGGGAGGTCATGTTGGAATTGTATAGAACTTTGGTGAGGCCACAGCTCAAGTACTGGGTGCAGTTCTGGTTGCCACATTATCAGAAGGATGTGATTGTACTGGAGGGGGTGCAGAGGAGATTCACCAGGATGCTGCCTGGGATGGAACATTTAAATTATGAAGACAGATTGGATAGGCTTGGGTTGTTTTTGTTGGAGCAGAGAAGACTGAGGGACGACCTGATCGAGGTGTACAAGACTATGAAGGATTATGGACAGAGTGGCTAAGGAGCAGCTGTTCCCCTTAGTTGAAGGGTCAGTCATAAGGGGACATAGGTTCAAGGGGAAGGGGGGTTTAGGGAGGATGTGAGGAAAAGCGTTGTTACCCAGAGAGTGGTGACGGTCTGGAATGTGCTGCCTGGGAGGGTGGTAGAGGCGGGATGCCTCACATCCTTTAAAAAATACCTGGATGAGCACCTGGCGCATCATAACATTCAAGGCTATGGGCCAAGGGCTGGTAAATGGGATTAAGTGGGAGGTCAGGTGTTTCTCGTGTGTAGATGCAGACATGATGGGCCGAAGGGCCTGTTCTGCACTGTATGGTTTGATGAAATTATTACAAATTCTCTGTTTCCCAAGAAAATTAACCTTAACCTTTAAGTCACTTCAGTAGTTGATGTGAGGGGAATTGAGGATAAGGTATTATTTCTTCCTATAACTTTCAAGCCATTAAATAAAAAATGTTCAAGCCCAAAGGAGATCTAAATGTGTCTTTAGTATTCCAGTAGTTAGATGCTTCTCTGGAGCAACATCACATTGTCACCAACAACCCAACTTTTCAGTGTTTTATGTCCACCCGTGACAGCAAGCTTGCTGTGTTTACTGTATGTACATTCATCTCACAAGCAGTGACCAAAGAAAATCTTCCTTCATTGTCCTTTGATCTACCACTGCAGTCTCGAGATATTCTAGATTCTTTTGCCATTGAAGACAAAGGGACCAATGCATTGTGAAAATTATGATGTGGAGATGCCGGCGTTGGACTGGGGTGGGCACAGTAAGAGGTCTCTAAGCAAATGATGTCGCTTGTTATATTGATGGTGAAGAAGGGTGGAATACTCCAGCCAGGACTGAACATAGCCAGTCAGTCTACTCTGAGAATGGCACATGCACAACACAGACCAGAAATACTAAGAGGAAGTGACAAAGGGATGTTGTACAGCATGATTCTGAGTACCTACTTGATACAGTCGGGAAATTAGTCAGTCGGTATTGAAACGTGCAGATAAACACGATCATGTGATCAACCTGTGCAATGTTAAACATTTGGCTTGGCAAATCAGGGAGGGGCAGGGGGAGGATTGACCAAGGTTTCTGCACCCGACTATTACCCAAGGGCCATATACAGGAGTCAAGTGAGGATAATTTTGGCTCAGATGCCCACAGTTGAATAACGCACAAATATGGACCATTGAAACCCAATGTGAATTGCTTGTGCAAGATATGTGACCATTGGGGCGGGGCGGCACGGTGACACAGTGGTTAGCACGGCTGCTTCACAGCGCCAGGGACCCAGGTTCAATTTCCGGCTTGGGTCACTGTCTGTGTGGAGTTTGCACGTTCTCCCCGTGTCTGCGTGGGTTTCCTCCGGGTGCTCTGGTTTTCTCCCACAATCCGAAAGACATGCTGGTTGGGTGCATTGGCCATGCTAAATTCGCCCTCAGTGTAGCCGAACAGGTGCTGGAGTGTGGCGACTGGTGGATTTTCACAGTAACTTCATTGCAGTGTTCATGCAAGCCTTACTTGTGACTAATAAATATACTTTAGTAAATAAACTTTAACATTGCCAGAACCTTTAAAGGCGTTCCCCAGCCTCAGCCTGTGCTGTGAATTGAATATTTCACTATTAAAACAAAAAGACCTATTTCTATAAACATTCACTCAGATATATATCAGATTTGTAGAGGGCCATTGTGAAAAGAAAATTAGAAAGCATCTGGAAAGGGTTGTTGTAAAATTGAAAAATCAGCTCAGTAGAAGCTGAAAAATAGCAAACTATTAAATCACAAAGAAACCTACATATGAACATTACTCCCAGTCCGTCAATCTTGCAATGACACCGACTCCTTGTCAAGGTTGGCTATTGAATCTATTGAGTGATGGATGACTGTTTTCTGCCTTTTGAAAGTCATACATAAATATTATTGCAATGATTATGAACCTTCCAAAATGTCCGTGCCAATACAACATGACCTTTTAGCAATCCTGCACAAATAATGCTTTGTGCCATTCAATATATCGTCCTCAAAATAAACACATTCCATTGTGTTGATTCCATTAACAATCGTATCTTTGGTATATCAGAATGCAGAATCCAAAGAAACAATCATTTATGTTGGCACAGATATGTCCCCTTGATAGATCAGTGCACAAAGCCATTATCACAGGGGCAAGATCCAATAAAGCTTCTTTGGCCTGTAAACATAAGCAAAGAGGGTCTATTGTAGGAGATTGTGGGGAGGAGACCTGGATGGGTGACCTCCGCATCCTTGGACGGCTAGATTTAGAACAATAGAACTAGGAGCAGGGGTAGGCCATCTGGCCCCTCGAGCCTGCTCCGCCATGCAATAATTTCCCAGGTCACGTAAACGTAACTCATTTGTCCCACAGACCATGTCCACAATATTTGTAACACTAATGCCAGTTGACATTGCCTCCACCTTAATCAGGGTTAAGTGCCACGTCTGCTCTTTGCTTGGTGCCACTAAGTCAGAGTCACAATCACTCGTAATTATGAGATAGCTCAATATTAGAGATCTGAAATTTAGAAGTATCTCATTTTCAAGATGCATTTTCACAAAGCCCTATCTATGAACGGGGGCCCGGGGGTGGGGGGAGGAGGGGGGGGTACAGCTGTTTGCATTTCAACTGCGAGCAAGAAAATTGAGCAGCGATTCCTAACAGAACATGCTGAAATCACTGGAAAGAATATGGCATCAGTGCACTTATTCAGTTCTCAGATGTATCATATACCAAAATGTTTGCTTCCCTGTTCCTTCAGCTGGCATTTCATTTAAATCTGAATGCCTTAACCTAAAGCAGAGTAGACTAATTTGGTTTATCTCCTTCTGACAGCAGGGCTAGATGTTTATCAGCCGGATGACGTTTATAACCCAGGTTTGCCACCAGTGTCTGGAAACGATCTTCAGGCCAGTACATGGGGTCAATGCTGCATTGTTACAGGAGAGGCTCCATGCTGCGAGCTTGCAGCTAGCCTCTTCACCGTTCTTCCTGGTCCACATTAGCGCAGTTAGAAAGGTTAGCATCCATTAATCCCGTGTTATTTATATTCCGCTGTTATTCCTGGGAGCAATGCCAAAGGAATATCATGACTTTTCAACCAGTCGTGTTGATACATTTTTTAATCTTCAATTGACCTAGGTTGTAAGAATTGTGTAATAATAAATGAGAAGGAGATGTGCCTTTACTGAGAGATCGTGTACACTCGGAATCACTTTGACACAAGGGTAAACAAAGGCTAATGCTGTTGCTATTTCAGTCTCCCCTCTTGGCTTGTTACTTAATTTCCGTTCATTCTAGCCCATGTTTCTTAGTTTATGTCCTGTGAATTGTCATTTTCTCATAGCCAATGAATATTTGATTCCAATTACCCAGCTTTAATTCCAAGCATAAATTATTTTCTGAATTTAGAAATGTTATTGAGAAAGGAAATGTGAATAAATGGCGGTCTCGTTTCTGTGGGAAGTATTATTGCAGTTTGTTTATAGTTTAGGGCTGCTCCGAGGATTCTTACCACTCCAGAAAAGGGATTAATGGACATTAGTGCAAAGTGCAGCAAAAAGCTAATTAAGGCGCTGATAAGATAATTTTTGATGTGCTGCCTTCTGCAGCTGTCTAGTTAACCCAACCGGTGAATTTGTACTCCTGGTCAGACCTTCCATTAATGAGCTTAAAGAACAAGAAGCTTTCAAAGGCGTAACAAAAGTCAATAAGGGAGGTTTGCCACAGGAGTTGTAATGGGCACTGGTGAACATAAATACAGAGGAGAAGAAGGAAGCTATAATGATTATCAGGAGCATAGAAGCCATTGTAGCTCCTTGATCCATAGTAGACAAAACCCAGGAAACAGTCATACTAAAATAGTGCTAGTTGTATAGCACTGAAGTCCCACAGTGAGGAAGCTCAGACTCCCTGTGGAGGCTGAGGAGTGCCACCTACTCCACAATGACAATCGGCCGGCGGCCATGCGAAGACAATGGTTCTGAAAGTCAATGCTATCATCTTTATTCCCTGCAAGAGCAGACCAGCACCCACAGGGGAACATCTCTTTAATCAAGGACTTTGTTTACCCTTGAACAATATAGTATTCTGAACAAGTAAAGAGGATGCTCAAAGTGCATACCTCTGCCACGCTATGTTAACTCGACATTAGATTACAATTATGCAGCTCTTCCTTGAGGCTGTTTTCTGCCTGGTTGATGTTCTGTAACTACTGAACAAGTATATTTCTCCAGTAAGAGTTTCCACCTCACCGAGGAGACGTCAGGCCAATCGACATCCAACAACCTGCTCTGAAAACTCTGCTCACATTTTGAGAGCTGTGGCAAGTTACACCACAGCAGTTGAGACAACCCGCAAAATACTAAAACAATCAACAACACATTTGGAACAAAACCACATTCTTTTAAAAAAAATGTAAACTCGCCCTCTGTTAATGGATCCTTTCAGAAATTCCAGGATGTGAACCCATATCTTTGCCCCAAACTAATCAGCTCTTCCTTGGGCCATACCCTGTCGGTGTATCAGGTTTCACTGAAATCTGTCCACTAGTGTTCGAGATCTTGATCCCGGACACTCCGTGCATGGGATCGCTGGCGTGCCGCAAAATCCGGAGAGAACCAGGAATCACGAATCTTGCCAGCGAGATTGCAATTTCCAATTTTCCCCATCCCCTCGCCAGCGCCGTAATCAGTTCGCACCCATAATAGGCAGGAACCTGATTTGCATACATTTGAATAAATTTCAATCTAGTTATCTAGCCCGCTGGCCACATGATGCCCCCCCCCCCGCCCCTCCCCCCTCACTAAGTAGTCATCACCAATGTGATATCACGTCAGCGAGGTTTACAACAGGTTTGGCCGGATATAAACCTGTCGACGGAATCTCTCTGGGGGAGCAGAGGCAAATATAGCCCCCGGGGAAGAGGGACATGTCCAGGCTGTGCCCTGGCATTGCCCTCTGACACTGCCCCCCAGCATAGGTTGGCACTGCCAGGTTAGCAGTGTCAACTTGGCCGTGCCAGCCTGCGCCATGGGGAAGTGTGAGGGCCCAGTCCTAATAGGAGCCTCGTGGCGGGGTGATGGGTGCATTTATGTGTGGTGAGAGGGGGAGCGCGGTCACTGAGGGGTTGAAATGCTGGCACTGATTGTTGGGAGGGTGGGCAGAGAGAGCCCCCGGTACCTCTGTGGTAGCCACAGGTGGGGGGAGAGGGGGCTTTAATTTTACTTCTGATTAGGGCATCCTTTAAGGACGGTGCCCCCAACTCTGTGGAGCCTGTTGTCATCTCTAAGAGTCCCCGCCTCACCAGAGTGATGGAGTAAACCGCCCTCACTCATTTTTCTTCTTTAAAGAGGCTTAGAATCTGGAGAGAAAACTGGTCCAAGTGCCTGGGGAGTTGCACATCGTTTTTCTGACTAAGCCTGACATCTTGACAAATTGTGGTCAAATCGCCCCCATATTGTTTACAAGTGTGCAAACAGACTAACAAAAATGGGTGAAGGCATTACCTCTGCCCACCTTCAACGGATTGCAGGATATAGTAAAAAAATAATCACCTGGTAATGACAGAGCTGCCTAATGTGCATGTTTTGTTTTGTTTTCCTTATGTATCACAAAACTCTCTGTGCTGGTTGTGAATGATCCCCATTACTAAGTATAAGGAGTTGCATTGTTGGGTGATTATATAGCCAGCTGTGGGGCTGAGAAAAATATAGAAGGCCAGCTATTTTTATCTGTGACTGGTGAAGATGAACGTGCATCAGCACCAGGGCTCATTAATGTTGTAGTAATAGTGGGCGCAGTATTTTCAGAAGTAACAACTGTAACATGTTCAGGGTTAAAAGCTATCGCAGAGTTAACACTACATGAGTTTCAAATGGAGAATCTTGCCGAATACAATTTGTGACGTAGTTAAAGAGTATTCCCCAACAATTTGTCTGAGTCTAACGCACTGGATGTTTGTGACTTCTTGGAAATTCTTCCCTGTGGCTATCTTTAACCATGCTGTTTAGTAGGTTAAGAGTTGCCACGTTTACCTCTTGAAGTTTAGACTCCACAGCCTCTCTTCCAACAGTAAGCACATTCAAAGAGAACAAAGAAAAGTACAGCACAGGAATAGGCCCTTTGGCCCTCTAAGCCCGTGCCGGTCATCTTGCCCTAACTAAACTTAAAAAAACCTTCTGCCCTTTACTCTGTCCATATCCCTCTATTCCCTCACTCTTCATGAACCCATCCAGATGCCTCTTAAATGTTGTTAATGTGCCTGCTTCCACCATCTGTCTTTGAGAGGCAGTCTGCTGGCCTAGAGTCCTGTTTTCTCTTCTGAGGTTAAACCACAACTGAAGACAGAACCCAAAAGTTGTACAATTAAAGTAATTCAAGCAGCTCAGGTCTGGGTGGTTTTGGGTCGAGCCATTCACCCAACGATGTACGTTCATGTCCTTCATTAAAACCTATTGTACTTGGAGCAGGTAACTTGTGGAACTATTAGCACAATGTTGGAGATGAAGAGTCCCAGTGGCTCTATCTTTGACCAGAACTGGCTGGCACAGGCATCTCTCCTACTGGTCCTTTGTGTTGGTTTGGCTGGAACAGTTCGTACAAGTCACATTCCAGAAGGTTGAAAGCTTCTGTCCATTGGAATGGGTTCAAATCTTCCAGAGCCACCACCCTGTGACCTGCTGCGGCCATTTTATCAGCCCAACAATTGTCCTTTCTTCAAAAGTAGGTTAAACAAGAATAGATGTGGAGTGGATGCTTCTGCTGGTGGGGCATTCGAGGATGAGAGGTCATTGTCTTAGGATAAGGGGTAGCAAATTTAAAACAGAGTTAAGGAGAAACTACTTCTCCCAAAGGGTTGTGAATCTGTGGAATTCGCTACCCCAAAATGCGATGGATGCTGGAACAATGAGTAAATTTAAGGAGGAGTTAGACATTTTTAATTGGTAATGTGTTGAAGGGTTATGGGGAGCAGGCAGGAAAATGGGGATGAGGAGCATATCAGCCATGATCGAATGGCGGAGCAGACTCGATGGAGCAAATGGCCTAATTTTGCTCCTATATCTTTTGAACTTATGAAGTACATGAAAGAGAAATAATTTTTTTATTTCTTCATGCTTTCTTGGCACGACGCAAGAAACAAAGTAGCAGGTTCCTTTTTTTAATCTTTGTGAACCAATTCCAGTTCTCAAATACACATATGACGTCCCTCTTACAGCTTCTCTGCACCATGTTTTCAAAACAAACAAGAACAATAATTTAGAACACCAAAGGTGCTCAATAATGAGTGTGATAATTACCACAATCTTTCTTGACAAGGAGACATGCAATCATTTATATTTGAACAGTTTACTGTAAGCAGTATTAATATTGACTTAAATCACACACTAAACATAATTATTACTGAGAACGAAGGCACAGCTTTCACATTCTGGAGACCTCAGACTGCTCATGGCAGACATCATTGAGCCATTTCCATGAAAAGGCTTTGGGAAAAATCACAAACTGTAAAGACAATTGGCGCTAAAATGTTGGGCAACTGGCTATTCCTTGTTCTCTGAAGAGAGCAGAGTGGACAGTGTTAGTCAACAAGCACACACATCAATCTGGGTACCATATTGTGCACATGTACATGATTGTTCCTGGAAGGGCAACCAATGTTTGCACACAAATTGGCGTAATGCACCATGGCTGAAATCTATCTGGCTGTTCCAGCTGTTTGGATCCTCCGGTCCTGCTGACTGCGACATCCCCGCCCCCGCCACGGGTTCCCCAGCAGTGGAGGGTGCAAACAACGGGAAAACATACTGACAGCAGCGGGACCGCCATATTGACAGTGGCAGCACGGTGGCACAGTGGTTATCGCTGCTGCCTCACAGCGCCAGGGGCCTGGGTTCGATTCCCGGCTTGGGTCGCTGTCTGTGTGGAGTTTGCACCTTCTCCCCGTGTCTGCATGGGTTTCCTCCGAGTGCTCCAGTTTCCTCCCACAGTCCAAAGACGCGCTGGTTAGGTGAATTGGCCGTGCTAAATTCTCCCTCAGTGTACCCGAACAGGCGTCGGTGTGTGGCGACTCGGGGGTTTTCACAGCATTGTGAATGTAAGCCTACTTGTGATAAATAAATAAAAATTTAAAAATCCCGGCTGGAATTTTGCCGCAGAACGGAATTCTCCGTTGGCCTCGGGCGGGATTTTACAGGCCTGGCTCAAGCGAGGTCATAAAATTCTGCAGCCCTTTTCTGCTGCCGGGGGTGGGGGGGTGGAGAAGGGAGAAGGGGGGGAGAATCCCACCCTGTGGAATATTAGCTCGCGTAGCAAACGCTTAAAGCAGTTGAGACTCGATAGCTACTTGCACACTCGTTACAGCTAGTGCATCAAAATTCCTTTTTCTTTTGTTACAACTGACAGATTTATATTTTCAGAGCTCATGTTTTGAAACCATGTATTTCTTCAATTTTGTGGCTCAGCTATTAACCATAAAGAGAAGTTAATATTCCTTTTAAAAGAAGAAAAATATAGACTAGCATTTCATTTCATATTCATTTCAATGGAATGGTTTTGAAATATTATTTCATGTGACTAAAGTTGTATTTCAAATGTTGTATTTATATTTTTTTATGAAGCATGATGCTTTACTAAACAATTAGTTATTTTTTAAATGAAAGAAATTCTGATTTATGAACAGACCCTGGGCTGGATGTAATCCATGCTTATAATTACTGGCCAACCCAAGTCCTTCATGCACATCAACTGCAGTTGGCAGTAACCCGACGTGAGAGTTGTTCTGGTGATAACAACCACCTGCCTGTACAGTGCTGCTAAATTGCCACTTCTTTTGTTTCATCTGCTTCCTACAAAGCCTTTAGCTTTTTTTAGAGGACACTTTGCTCCTACAATAACTAAAGTGAAGGGGCAATCCCATCTCTGTCGGAGTCTTTTACTCCCTTTCACTCAGCAGCAAGATTAAATAAAAGAAAGCCGCAATACTCACTCACTCACTCACTCACTCACTCACTCACTCACTCACTCACTCACTCACTCACTCATTCACTCACTCCTCGCACGCACACTCGCTCGCACACTCTCATGCACTCACTCACTCACTCTCTTCTCTCTCCTCTCACGCACGCTCTCACGCACTCACTCACTCTCTCACGCACTCACTCTCATGCACACATTCACTCACTCGCTCTCTCACTCACCCTCTCTCTCACACACACACACACACACACACTACCACTCACTCTCACTCACGCACTCACTCACTCACTCACGGAGCCAAGTTGGTTCTGAGGGCTGCAACAGAAGCTTTAGGGAGACAAAGCGGGCAAACTAGACATGGCAAGAGACGATGTTGGGGAAGGTGCGGAGAGGTAGAAAGTGAGAGGTAAAAGGATAAAGAGGAGCCAACATGGGTTTGGGAAAGACCATGAGAAAAGAATGAAAGGAGGAATGTAGGAGATAAGGCAGTGCTGTTGTGATCATGTTACATTCACCTGCACTGAAAGGTGCAGCTTTGATTTGACTTCAGAACAGTAAACATCTATGTTTCCATTGCCTATTCTCATCACTGTGAAGGTAGAGAAGCGAGAGAGGTCAATGTATGGCTTCAAACCTGCGTTAGTGGCAGCAGGGCAGTGGACGAAACTGCGAGGGGAAAGTGTGAGAATACAATGGAAGTGGCGCCTTTGCTGGATACAACATGAATACATTCATAGTGCGGTGTAAAATCAGATCACAGACAAGATACTTGTTGCTTAATGTTTCTGGTGCAAGGTGATTGCCTTAGGTATGCAGCTAACATCATTGGGATTCAGTACTGCATCTCATTAGTAATATTTGCCCAGTATTGATAGTCCTGACTTCAACCTCAAGAGTCCCAGAGGGCTTGTGAGAGTGGTCCAAAGATTGTTGCCATTAGTCAAATATTATTGAGCCACTCTGCATTAACCTAAAAAAAAATCTCGTAAAAACACACTTTACAAGTCAGGCTATGCTATTGACTACAGAGTCTATCATTACAGTACGGATTTTATTATCTTCGAATAGAAACACCATAAGAATTCCGAGGTTTCACTTTGGAATTGTTGCAGTCAGGGTATGTCTAGTTCCTTCTGGTCTGTGATCAGGATGTAGGTGTGTAGGATGTCTGTGCTTCCTTACCCTCAGCGTGACTTTTCCTGATTTGAAATCAATTCCAGCAGCAAACTTTATGACCGGAAAGCTCTGCAGCGGGTAGTCAAAACTGCCCAGTACATCATCGGCACCCTGCTACCAGCCATCCAGGATTTATTTCACAAGCACTGTCTGCAGAGATCTCGGTCTGCGGAGAAGGAACTACAAAAGGTCGTGAATGTAGCCCAATCCATCACGCAAACCAGCCTCCCATCCATTGACTCTGTCTACACTTCCCGCTGCCCCGGCAAAGCAGCCAGCATAATTAAGGACCCCGCGCACCCCGGACATTCTCTCTTCCACCTTCTTCTGTCGGGGGGAAAAAGATACAAAAGTCTGAGGTCACGTACCGACCAACTCAAGAACAGCTTCTTCCCTGCTGCTATCAGACTTCTGAATGGACTCATCTTGCATTAAGTTGGTCTTTCTCTGCACCTTAGTTATGACTGTAACACTACATTCTGCACTCTCTCGCTTCCTTCTCTATGAACGGTATGCTTTGTCTGTATAGTGCGGAAGAAACAATACTTTTCACTGGATGCTAATACGTGTGATAATAATAAATCAAATCAAATCTTAGCACCACCAGAGATGCCACCCATCCCAGACACAGACTGTTTGCCCCCTGCCATCTGGGAGGTGCTATTTGCATTCGAGCCCATATGACCAGGCTCAGAAACAGTTTCTTCCCCAGAGCTGTTACCCAGCTGAACCCCATTCTTTAACATATTCCCAGGCGATGGGCATTGTGCAATATGCATGGACACGCTTAATGACTATTGCCACTTTTTTTAATAATGACTACTTGCATTTGCTGCTTTTTCTTTGTATCTTGGGAGCCTGCAAGCACACTTTTCATTGTATTTGTATTTGAGCATTATACAATGACAATAAAATTGAATTGAATTTTGCTGATTTTTTTTTAAATAAGAGGAGGTTATTTATTATCACACACTTGCCCCGGATGTTTGAATGCAGCATCTCAATCACTGGTCTCATTCACATCATCACACACACAAAGATTAGATACAGATGAAGTTAAAACCGTGGTGATAAAAATGGAATTTATAACTTTGTTTCTGTCGATGCAGGACTGATAAATTCTCAGTTGATACTTCAGTTGGAGTGAAGGTGTTTTAGAAATGAAGGATTCTCCTGAAGCTGCGAAGCCTCTTGTAGATAAATAGCCAGGAGGTTGGTTCTCAGATTGACCCTGGGAGCTGGAATACATGCTCTGGCTGCATGAAATGACTTTCTGCTAATTCCTGATGCTTCTGATGTTGCATCCATGCATGCACACCACCACATGCACGCCTCCGCATGCACACCAACACACCCACAGGCACACCAACATGCACGCACACCAACACACGCGCAAGAACGCACACCCACACACACCAGCACACCTACAGGCACACACCAACATGCACGCACACCAACACACACGCAAGAATGCACACCCACACACACCAGCACACCTACAGGCACACACCAACATGCATGCATGCCAACACCCACGCAAGAACGCACACCCACATACATGCACATATTCCGTGTCTGCGTGGGTTTCCTCCGGGTGCTCTGGTTTCCTCCCACGGTCCAAAGATGTGTGGGTTAGGTTGATTGGCCATGCTAAATTGCCCCTTAGTGTCAGGGGGACTAGCTCGGGTAAATGCATGGGGTTATGGGGATAGAGCCTGGGTTCACTTTTAACAAGCCCAAAAGGTCTTGTACTGTGTCCCCTCGCTCGCCTGAACATTTCTGCCAGGACCCTATCCGAAAGGGTACCTTACCTTTCCAAAAGGGGGTGCTCTGGCTACCTAAACAGATCCACCAAGTTGAGACCTCCTCTTGCCGGTTCTAATCTGCACATTCCGCTTTCCACGCGTCTGTTCTTTCAAGATCCCACTTCAGGGAAGGCAGCCATTGACTTAACTGGCCAGCTGCCTCTGAGAATTGTGCGTATGATATCCCCGGCCTGCGCCCCTGTCTCAACCCTGTGATGATGGGAAATCCAGGACTCGGGGACAGGACATTGACATTTTGGCCATTCTGGGATTTTTGCCAGGAAGGAGAACCTCTCTCTGGGTCGTTGTGTACACGTGTCAGGTAGATAGATACCTGTCAAATCTGTACTCTGCCCCCCTCTCTCGCCTCAACGTTTCTGCTTATAGTGTTTAGAATACAACTGCACACTGCATCCAACTCTGCGCTCACCAAAGTTCCACATAGCTTCGCCATTCTATCTAAAACTCCATACATCTCACTACAAAATCCATTGTACCAATTGCTTTTTTTTATAGCCTTAACCTCTTGAGGTGCTGTTTTGAGTTGAGAAGTTTGGGTTTATTGAATGTTCAGGTTCAGATCAACCAACCTTTCCCATTCAGGTAAATATTTTAAACTGAAATATTATCGTCCCTCACTTACTGACATTGAATTCTATCTTCCACTTTTCTCTCCATATCTCATTAGAATGTTATTTATTACCTCATCTATTTTTAATCTCATCTGCAAATTTGAAAATCATTTCCTGCAGCCCTTTGGGGCGGCACAGTGGTTAGCACTGCTGCCTCACAGCGCCAGGCCTGGGTAGCCTCGGTGCAGACCTGATGGGCCAAATGGCCTCCTTCTGCACTGTAGGGATTCTATGTAATTGTATTGGAAGCAGTTCAGAGAAAGTTTACTAGATTAATACCTGGGTTGGGAGTGTTGCCTTAAATTAAATGTGTTGAAGGTTGGACAGGCTAGGCATGTAGCCACTGGAGTTTACAACTGTAGGAGGTGACATGATTAAAAGATAAAGGATCCTGACAGGTCTTGACAGGGTGATTGTGCAGAGGATATTTTCTCTTTTGGGAGAAACGAGAGAGTCACTTTTCAAAAGTAAGAGTTGCCTACTTAAGACAGAGATGAGGAGAATTTGTTTCTTTCAGACAGTAGTGAGCCTTGGGAGCTCTCTTCCCCGAAAGGCAGTCATGATGTGGAGATGCCGGCGTCGGACTGGGGTGGGCACAGTAAGAAGTCTCACAACACCAGGTTAAAGTCCAACAGGTTTATTTGGAATCATGAGCTTTCGGAGCGCTGCTCCTTCCTCAGGTCAGTGAGCCATGTGCCACTCACCTGAGGAAGAAGCAGCACTCCGAAAGCTCGTGATTCCAAATAAACCTGTTGGACTTTAACCTGGTTTTGTGAGACTTCTTACTGTGTTCAAAAAGCATTGGAAGCAGAGTCTTTGGATATTTTTAGGGCATTTCTGATGAGTACGGGGGTGAAAGGTCATCGGGGAGTCGGCAGGGATGTGAGGTAGAGGTTACGATCAGATCAGCTGTGATCCTATTGAGTGGCGGAGCAGGCTCGAGGGGCCGAGTGGCCTACTCCTACTTTGTATTTATTAATTGAATTTAAATTCCGAAGGGCTGCCTGTGATGGGATTTGAACCGTGTCCCCAGGGCGTTCGTCTAGACCACCAATCCAGTGATAGTACCACCATGCTACCATCTCCCCATAAGTTTAAACTTATGAATCAGAGGCGGGATTGCTGCCACTTGAGCCCAAGTTGGCCTACAAGTAAATTAGTCTGCTGCTCAAAATCTGTGTCCCACAATAATTCATGATATCTTTGTACAAATGGGTGGAAACATGCCACTTATCTTTCTTCAGTTCACTCTGCTACTGTGAAAGTGATCCATTTTCTTGTCTGATTTGGAGCTGTCATATTTCCTGGCTGATTTAGACTGTTTGGTTCAGTGCGGCAATATTATGTTGGGTTGATGAGTTGGAGCTTGCACTGTGTAGCCTGTAGCTGGGCAACGTGCAGATACATAGTTTGTTTACTCAGGCTGGAGGTGCCCATGTTTCTTAGAAGCAACAGCACTTCCAAGAGTGTTGTTAAATGTTTTAAGGCCAGATGCCAGGTTTTGGACCAGTTCCAAACCAGCAGTTCCAAATCGCAGTACCAGCGACCATATCAGTTGAAACTCACAGGCCACTTAGGGTTGCTCATCTGAAAGACTCTTTAGATAATCCATTTCACATCAGATTCTATATTGTTCCTTCCCCTCATAATGCTGCATTCTCAAGATGCTGGTTCAAGATGCTGGGGAAGCGATGGCCTCGTGGTATTATCGCTAGACTATTCATCCAGAAACTCAGCTAACGTTCTGGGGATCCGGGTTCGAATCCCGCCGCAGCAGATGGTGGAATTTGAATTCAATTTTAAAAATCTGGAATTAAGAATCGACTGATGACCATGAAACCTTTGTTGATTGTCGAAAAAACCCGTCTGGTTCACTAATGTCCTTTAGGGAAGGAAATCTACCGTCCTTACCTGGACTGGCCGACATGCGACTCCAGAGCCACAGCAATGTGGTTGACTCTTAACTGTCCTCTGCAATGGCTTGGCAAACCATTCAGTTCAAGGGCATCTAAGGATGGGCAGTAAATGCTGGTCAGCCAGTGAGGCCCAGGTCCTACGAATGAATAAAAAAAACCTCTCGCCATCACTTCTATCTGATGGCAAAAAAGAAAGCAGGAGATATTGGGAAATTTTTGCAAGTGCGTTGTCATTTATGCTAAAGAAATCCCCTTTGAAAACCTTGAAAACAAGTCCAAGGCAGTAAATGTTGCTGCTGATTTCAAATGCAAATAATAATACTTAAGAATTTTATGTCCAAAACAAACTTCTAAGGCCAATGTCTGTCTGTACATTTTCAACTGTTTATCTTAAATGGATTAACACCATCACTGGCATTAAGAAATGAGCATTTTTCCACTGAAACAATCATGTTTAGCTTGTTAGAATCATAGAATCCCTACAGTGCAGAAGGAGGCCATTCAGCCCATCGAATCTGCACTGACCACAATTCCACCCAGGCAGTATTCCTGTAACCCCACATATTTACCCTGCTAATCCCCCTGATACTAGGGTCAATTTAGCACGGCCAATTTAGCACAGCCAATCCACCTAACCTTTGGACTTTGGGAGGAAATTGGAGCTCCCAGAGGAAACCCACACAGACACAGGGAGAATGTGCAAACTCCAAGCACAGACAGTGTCCCGAGGCCAGAATTGAACCTGGGTCCCTGGCGCTGTGAGGCAGCAGTGCTAACCACCGTGCCACCGTGTCCTACACATAAGTTCATGATGATCAGAAATGTGACCTTGCCATAGTGCATCTCCCTCAGATTTAGAACTCCCACGCTTGAACACACAATCTCGGCTGACCCTCAGTGCTGCAATGTCAGATGTGCTATCTTCTGGGTGAGATGCTAAACCGGTCTCAGAAAGCTATTCGAGTGTTTGTAAATGATCACATGTCACTTTTCAAAGGTAGCAGGGATTTCACCTGGTCAACATTCATCCCTCAAGCAACATCACCAAAAAAGATTAATTGGGTATTTATCTCATTGCTGATTGTGAATTATACAGCGTGTAAGCATTGCCTATAAAACAACACTTTGAAAGTATTTAATTGAGGATATTCTGAGGACGTAATAGACTCTATAAAAGTTTAAGTTCTTTCTTTACTTAAATGGTATCCATTTTTTTTAACTTAATTACAAAGAAAACAAGGTAAATTTTCTACTGTTTGTATTTCTGACCAAGGATTCTGCACACTGGGAGTGCATATTGCAAGCAGAGGATTTATTCCCATTCATCGATTAGCCTAAGTTTCCATCAACTTAAATTAAAAGATGGCAAATGGGGGGAAACTGTGTAATGGCCACACTCCACGTCACATCCAGTGTTCCAGTGTACTCCTGGCATGAGGTGCTGTGCATTGGGAGCTCGAAACAGGAAAATATCCCCAGTAACATCTGAGGATGAACCACAGTCCAAGTAAGAATCACAGAATCATACAGTGCAGAAGGAGGCCCATTCGAGTCTGCACCAACCAAAATCCCACCCAGCCTCCATCCCCATAACCCCATGCACCTAACCTAGCTAGTCCCCCCTGACACCAAGGGCCAATTTACCATGGCTAATCCACCTAACCTGCACATCTTTGGACGGTGGGAGTAAACCGGAGCACCCAGAGGAAACCCACGCAGACACGGGGAGAATGTGCAAACTCCACACAGACAGTGTCCCAAGCCGGGAATCGAGTCCAGGTCCCTGGCACTGTGAGGCAGCAGTGCTAACCACTGTGCCACCGTGCCACCCACAAACAAGTAAGGAACTTAAGAAGATGTTGACTATCCAATAGTAACATCATGGCCCAGACTCTCCCGTTTATTACTGTACTAATGTGTGCAGAGTCCATGAATCTACATATAAATCATATTTTCTTTTCATTTCTCGAAGTGCCATACCGAATGGTGTAGAGAACCATGATTATCCACTTTTCTGGGCAGAGTAACAATGAATGACTTTGTTGTTGGAGTTCAGGCTTGTCTTTAATACTGTCCAGCTTGCGGTAAATGGATGTCCATGCTGAGTGACGTGTTGATACGAGGGATGTCAATCCATTCACGTCTTGATGTGAACCAAGATCAAGAATTTGACCATGTTTGACTCGAGAAAAGAGAAGCACGAGGTGCTTCCCTATTGCCTTCCTCGTGTGTCTTTGAAAAGAAGACATCCCTCTTGCCAGAGGATCCTCCGCCGCCTGGGCTCCAGCCAACCGTCGCTGTAGCTTCTCCACCTTCACCACCATAGAATCCGCTGGCTCCACCACTGGCCACCGTTCGTAACCCTGAACATAAATTTCTTCATGAGACAAAGTACTTGTGCTGCTGCTTTCAGAAGACAATTACTCTGCAAAGCAGTCACTTCTTTATACTCGTAGCAAGTTTGGAACTGCCATCTTCGCAAGGCTAAGAATGAAGCAACCCAATTAGTCCAGCATTTCCTGGCAATCGGATTGATGGGCTGTCTCTTTCTCACCAAATGTTGCTGCGCGGTTTAAATATTAATGACAATGAGCACCAGTAACTCGGCGAAACTTTGACAGCGTGCTCTGGACCAATTTTCTTTTCAAAGAAAGTTAGCAGAAATCGTTCTGTTGCTACGGCCACAGGCAGACAGAGCCACTCGCCCACCATCAACCATGACAGCAGAGAGCTAAGAGCATGATATACACCAACTTGTTATAGGGTGTTGGACAAAGAACAAAGAACAATACAGCACAGGAACAGGCCCTTCGGCCCTCCAAGCCCGCGCCGCTCCCCGGTCCAGGATTGAATCCTGAATCCAGGATCCCCGCCCAATTTTCCAGCCTATCTACATACCAATATCCTATCCACCGAGCTGTCCCTCACAGCTACGATGCTTTGTTCATTACAACCTATTAACTCACCCCCACCCCCCCATTCCAGACCATGTGATCTCCAGGGAGAGGCGAAAACCCAGAGTGAAAAACCCCAGGGCCAATATGGGGAAAAAAAATCTGGGAAATTCCTCTCCGACCCCCTGAGGCGATCGAAACGAGTCCAGGAGATCACAATGGCCCCGATCGGAAAATGCTTCCCAACCCTAGTCATTTCCACTTCCACGAACACCATATGAATTCCCTGCCCCCGAGACAGGTTCCCAACTATCCGCAGTCTCGCTCTGTACTGGCACCAGCAAGATGATCATAGAATGAAGCCTTGAAACGAGAAACAAGGAACAATTAGCCCGCGCCGCTCCCTGGTCCAAACTAGACCACTCTTTTGTATCCCTCCATTCCCACTCCGTTCATATAGCTGTCTAGATAAGTCTTAAACGTTCCCAGTGTGTCCGCCTCCACCACCTTGCCCGGCAACACATTCCAGGCCCCCACGACCCTCTGTGTGAAATATGTCCTTCTGATATCTGTGTTAAACCTCCCCCCCTTCACCTTGAACCTATGACCCCTCGTGAACGTCACCACCGACCCGGGGAAAAGCTTCCCACCGTTCACCCTATCTATGCCTTTCATAATTTTATACACCTCTATTAAGTCTCCCCTCATCCTCCGTCATTCCAAGGAGAACAACCCCAGTTTCCCCAATCTCTCCTCATAACCAAGCCCCTCCATACCAGGCAACATCCTGGTAAACCTCCTCTGTACTCTCTCCAAAGCCTCCACGTCCTTCTGGTAGTGTGGCGACCAGAACTGGACGCAGTATTCCAAATGCGGCCGAACCAACGTTCTATACATCTGCAACATCAGACCCCAACTCTTATACTCTATGCCCCGTCCTATAAAGGCAAGCATGCCATATGCCTTCTTCACCACCTTCTCCACCTGTGACGTCACCTTCAAAGATCTGTGGACTTGCACACCCAGGTCTCTCTGCGTCTCTACGCCCTTTATGGTTCTTCCATTTATCGTGTAGCTCCTCCCTACATTATTCCCACCAAAATGCATCACTTCGCATTTATCAGGATTGAACTCCATCTGCCATTTCCTTGCCCAAATTTCCAGCCTATCTATATCCTTCTGTAGCCTCTGACAATGTTCCTCACTATCTGCAAGTCCAGCCAGTTTTGTGTCGTCCGCAAACTTACTGATCACCCCAGTTACTCCTTCTTCCAGATCATTTATATAAATCACAAACAGCAGAGGTCCCAATACAGAGCCCTGCGGTACACCACTAGTCACAGGCCTCCAGCCGGAAAAAGACCCTTCCACTACCACCCTCTGTCTTCTGTGACCAAGCCAGTTCTCCACCCATCTAGCCACCTCCCCCTTTATCCCATGGGATCCAACCTTTTTCACTCGCCTACCATGAGGGACTTTGTCAAACGCTTTACTAAAGTCCATATAGACAACATCCACGGCCCTTCCTTCGTCAACCATTTTGGTCACTTCTTCAAAAAACACCACCAGGTTAGTGAGGCACGACCTCCCTCTCACAAAACCATGTTGACTATCGTTAATGAGTTTATTCCTTTCTAAATGCGCATACATCCTATCTCTAAGAATCTTCTCCAACAACTTCCCCACCACGGACGTCAAGCTCACCGGCCTATAATTACCCGGGTTATCCTTCCTACCCTTCTTAAATAACGGGACCACATTGGCTATCCTCCAATCCTCTGGGACCTCACCTGCGTCCAGTGACGAGACAAAGATTTGCGTCAGAGGCCCAACGATTTCACCTCTCGTCTCCCTGAGCAGCCTTGGATAGATTCCATCAGGCCCTGGGGATTTGTCAGTCTTTATATTCTCTAACAAACCTAACACTTCCTCCTTTGTAATGGAGATTTTCTCCAACGGTTCAACACTCCCCTCCGAGACACTGTTCTGTAGGTCTTAAATAAATTATCTATGTGTACTTATTAACTACAAGAACTATGTACGCGTTGTGCCACTGTGGGACGGCACGGTGGCACAGTGGTTAGCACTGCTGCCTCACAGCTCCAGAGATCTGGGTTTGATTCTGGCCTTGGGTGACTGTGTGGAGTTTGCACGTTCTCCCTGTGTCTGCATGGGTTTCCTCTGAGTGCTCCGGTTTCCTCCCACTGTCCAAAGAAGTGCAGGTTAGATGGATATGCCATGCTAAATTGCCCCTTAGTGTCCGAAGATGTCAAGGTTAGGGGGTTAGCTGGATAAATATGTGGGGTAATAGGGATAGGGCAGGGGATAGGCCTGGGTAAGATGCTCTTTAGGAGAGCTGGTGTGGACTTGATGGGCTGAATGGCTTCCTCCTGCATTGTCGTGATTCTATGATTCCAGTAAAAGGTTCAAGCTAGGCGCTGTCTCCATACATGCTTGTGCACATGTCTCTGTCCAACACTAGACTGATCACAAGGTGTGAATCATGTGTTCTGTTAACTCATTGTGTAGGCAGTACTAGTACTCAGTCCTACATTAACCCTATATGTGCCAGATCCTTATACTGCACAACTTATTAGCCCTGACTTGAACAATTCCCCATATTCCTAAACTTGACGTGGTCCTATTCAGGCAACAACTATTGTATAGTGCCTTTAGGGTATTAGAAACACGGCACTTCATAGGAGCATCATTAGACAAAATATTAACACCTTGCCATATAAGGAGATAATCGGATAAGTGAGCAAAAATCTCTTCAAAGAGACAGATTTTAATGAGCATTTTAAAGTGGAAAGGCATGTGGAGAGGTTTAAAGAGGGAATGCCAAATTCTTACGGCCCAGGCAGCTAAAGGTATAGCCGCCAATACTGGAATGAAGGAAATTAGGGAGAAGCAAGAGATCAAAATCGAGTTTGCTCTTTTTCTTCCAAGATAATTTATTTTTTTCCTTTTTACAAATCAAATTATTAGTCAAATTGAGTGAAATTTTCTAGACCCCATTGGCAATGGTCTAGGAGGCGGGAAGCCTAACAAAATGGCATGGGAAGTGACCTTGGAATGCCTGATTTCCTCCAGCCTCCACGCCATTTTGCCAGCAGGTGAAGGCTGGCAGATGACCCACGCGCCAGGTGCTCAAATGCCACATAGGTGGCCAACTGAAGGTGGCCTCCAGCTTTAATAGGATGGTATCCCCGGGACAGCCGCTTCATTGACTGTCACCAGCAGAATGCAGCCCCAGATTCCATTACTCACCAAGACAAGGTGGCCCAGCTCCACACCCCCATCACCCCTCCCTCTCCCCCACTTTCGACCCCCGTCACCTCCACAAAATTCTGCCCATTGAGTTACAGCTCCTTCGCACTGATACAATGTCTTTTGATGCACGGGTGGCTTAAACATAATTCCGTTTTAATGTAATGGTGTGTTTTATGGTGTCAACACCGAATGTATTTTTTTTTTGCAGGCAACATTAATAAATCTTAATATGTCCAAATATTAATCAAGCCAGTTGAGATGTAGGATTTGTAAACCATTAGGAATAACAATGAGTATTACAGTGGGAAATCAATGTTAAATTAGCCAAAATGACATCTTTATGCTTTAAAACATTATTCATCTGATACCTCGATGCTGCCTCGTACAATGAAAATAACAGATTGCTTGCAAATTGTGCATTCATCTAAAAGCTGTGCTTTAGGTTTGCTTAGCAGAATAAAAAGTGAGAGTTTTGTTATCATAAGCAGTTCGAAAATGTTCAATGCATCAATTATCCACTATGCTTGCCATGCCTGAATCTACTGTTGCAAAGAAGAATTATGCATTGACATTAATCATTTTGGAAAGTGATAACTCTATTGTAACATCCATTCAACTATATTAATTTTTTTCCCCCCCCTAGCTTCTTCAAAGCTTTGAATACAAGAGCAACAGTGAAGGTAAGAATGATTCTTAATCAAAGAATCAAACCATCTACTTTGTAGAGTTTGTCACATTCAACAAACAAGGCACCCTCTTGAGATACAAAGACAAGTTCTGCAGTGATGCTTAAATGTGGGCCGCCGATGTATTATTAAGCATGAATTCCTTAACTTGTCGGGGCTTTCCACAAGTGTACACGCTGACTAGACATTACTCAGTTCTTAAAAGAAACAAGAATTTTGCCACTAGATTTCCAAATCTGATTAATCATTTCATTGAACTAAAAGCGTTATTGTCTATGAAGGCAGATCTGACCACAGTGCGCCTTTCTTTAGTGAAGCAGATCACTAGCATCCGACCAGCCCTTAAGGCTTTAAGCGGGCACTTTAAAAGTCTGCTGAAGAATCTTTTGTTAATTATATTGTACAGTATGAAAGCACTCCATAGTTTACAGTGAACTGCCGTTATGTGACGATATGGAATTTACTGCTGGCTGTGGGTTTATTATTAGAAACAATCAATTGTCACAATGCTCTAATCTAATGTCGTACAAACCCACTTGACAGCTGAGTGCAATGCGGGGTCAGCCATCCTGAACCCACTAATGCACCGTAATGAATATACTGAAGTCTGCTTCTGAGGTTGACGGGAGCTGGGACAAAAAAACACCCAAGTTCACCAGCGCCCTTAGCAATGTTGCAGATATCCAGAAGTGGCCATTATAATCCCCAGAACATTTTAATTACTTGGTGCTATCACTGCTCGTGGCTTCTTTTATGACCAGCCGCACTGTTCCATGGCTTCTACCGTATGTCTTGAAATCACACTGAAAGTAACCTTTTAAGCTGAAGGTGGGGGATGGTAGCATAGTGGGAAAGTTACTGAACTTGGAGGCCCGGACCAAAGCTCCAGAGACACGAGTTCAAATCCTGCCACGGCAGCTGGAGGAATTTAAGTTCATTTAGATAAATGTGGAATAAAATGTTAGTCTCATTAATAATGATCACAAACCTAACAGATTGCCGTAAAACCCCATCTGGTTCACGAATGTCCTTCAGGGGAGGAGGCCTGCTGGTTTGGCCAGCTCCCAGACCCACCGCAATGTGATTGACTCTTAAACTGCCCTCTGAAATGGCCGAGCAAGCCACTCAGTTGTAGATGGCTCACCACCGCCTGCTCAAGGGCCAAGAGTGATGGACAATAAATGTTGGCCTTGCCAGTGACACTCAGATCCCAAGACCTAATATGAAAAAGAAGCATAATCCCAACCAACAAAGAGCTTCCTTCCACCGAAACATAGAAAGCGAGCAGCTCGCTTGAAATCCCTATTTTTTCAATGCGAGAGATTTTGCTGCAAGAGGATAATATTCAGAGTATTGACAATACAATATGATACAATATTGTAATGCTGTAAAGTAAAGTTTATTTATTAGTCACAAGTAGGCTTACATTCACACTGCAATGAAGTTACTGTGAAAATCCCCTAGTCGCCACATTCCGGCGCCTGTTCAGGTACACTGAGGGTCAAGTTAGCATGGCCAATTCATCTAACCTGCACATCTTTGGACTGTGGGAGAAAACTGGAGCACCCGGAGGAAACCCACGCAGACATGGGGAGAACATGCAAACTCCACACAGACAGTGACCCAAGCCGGGAATCGAACCCGGGTCCCTGGCGCTGTGAGGCAGCAGTGCTAACCACTGTGCCGCTCATGCTGGGGACATGGTTCAAATCCCATCACGGCAGCCCTTTGGAATTTAAATTCAATTAATAAATACAAACTAGGAGTAGGCCACTCGGCCCCTCGAGCCTGCTCCGCCACTCAATAAGATCACAGCTGATCTGATCGTAACCTCTACCTCACATCCCTGCCGACTCCCCGATAACCTTTCACCCCCGTACTCATCAGGAATGCCCTAAAAATATCCAAAGACTCTGCTTCCACCGCTTTTTGAGCATAGTAAGAAGTCTCTTAACCTGGTGTTCTGAGACTTCTTACTGTGCCCACCCCAGTCCTACGCAGGCATCTCCACATCATGACCGCCTTTTGACTAAGAGAGTTCCAAAGGCTCATTACTGTCCGAGAGAAACAAATTCTCTTCATCTCCGTCTTAAATAGGCAACTCTTACTTTTGAAAAGTGACTCCCTCGTTTCTCCCAAAAGAGAAAATATCCTCTCCACAATCACCCTGTCAAGACCTGTCAGGATCCTTTATCTTTTAATCATGTCACCTCCTACAGTTGTAAACTCCAGTGGCTACATGCCTAGCCTGTCCAACCTTCAACATATTTAATTTAAGGCAACACTCCCAACCCAGGTATTAATCTAGTAAACTTTCTCTGAACTGCTTCCAATACAATTACATAGAATCCCTACAGTGCAGAAGGAGGCCATTTGGCCCATCAGGTCTCCACCGACTCCCAGAACGAGCATCTTACCCAGGCCCCCCCCCAGCCCCACACCACACTACCCTGTTCCTGTAACTCTATGCATTTACCATGGCTAATCCACCGAACCTACTAATCTTTGGACACTAAGGGGAAATTTAGCATGGCCAATCTACCTAACCTGCACATCTTTGGACTGTGGGAGGAATCCGGAGCACCCGGAGGAAGTCCATGCAGACTCCACACAGACAGTGACCCAAGCCAGGAATCGAACCCGGGTCCCTTGCGCTGTGAGACAGCAGTGCTAACCACTGTGCCACAGCCCATGCTGTGCATAATTTTTGGGCTCCCTGCCTTCAATAAGATATTAATACATCGGAAAGGGATGTGAAAAGACTCCACAAATGATTCTAGCACCCTGGGCTTGACATTCTAAAGAATCACATTGTAGAAGCTGTTTTAGTTGGAAAATGTATCGCAGGTAGCCATGATCTAAAAATTTGGAGATAATGTTGTTAAAAACACGCTATTGAACTTGGGTTATAAGTCCCACACTACAGAGCGCAGATACTCCTCAAGCCAGATCAGAGACCTGAAGATACATGAACAGAAATCCTGGAAATACTCAGCAAGTGGGACCGCAGCTCTGGAGAGAGAAACAATTTTAATGTTTCAGGTTGATGACCTTCCATCAGAACTGCAGGGATGTGAGGAAAGAGTGAAGGAGTGAGATTAACTGGATTGCTCTTAGAAAGAGCCTGCATACTCTTGATTGGCCAAATGGCCTCCTTCCGTGCTGCAATAGAATCGAAGAAGAAGCATAGAATCCCTACAGTGCAGAAGGAGACCATTCGGCCCATCGAGTCTGCACCGGCAACAATCCCACCCAGGCCCTATCCCCGTAACCCCACATATTTACCCTTACACTAACCTGACTGCACATCTCTAGACTGTGGGAGGAAACCGGAGCACCCGGAGAAAACCCACGTAGACATGGGGAGAACGTGCAGACTCCACACAGTCGCCCAAGGCTGGAATTGAACCTGGATCCCTTGCGCTGTGAGCCAGCAGTGTTAACCACTGTGCCACCCATAATATTCTATGATTCGGTAAGCAAGATATGGTGAAAATGTGAGGGTATTAGACTCCAGTGAATACAGAACTGGAAAATCTGAGGGGGTGTAGTGTAAAGTTATTTGGCAGAGCAAGGGTTAATATGGGACTGGCGGACTATACTACCCACAGTATGATGTTGAGAGTAACTTGATTGTAGACGGTGGGCAGTGTGAGTGTGGGAAGTCAGCATGACAATAGCACCTAGATAGGGCTACATCAGGGAGCTACACAGCTTATGTTCAACCTCACTATCTTCCAGACCTCTTAGTGAGACACACAACAACTTTACAAGCAAGGGTTGAAAAATTGACGCAAAATGCTGCCTGGGATGGAACATTTAAGTTATGAAGAGAGGTTGCCTAAGCTTGGGTTGTTTTTGTTGGAGCAGAGAAGACTGAGGGGCGACCTGATCGAGGTGTACAAGATTATGAGAGACATGGACAGAGTGGATAAAGAGCAGCCATTCCCCTTAGTTGAAGGGTCAGTCACAAGGGGACATAGGTTCAAGGTGAGGGGCAGGAGGTTTAGGGGAGAATGTGAGGAAAAACATTTTTACCCAGAGGGTGGTGATGGTCTGGAATGTGCTGCCTGGGAGGGTGGTAGAGGCAGGTTGCCTCCCATCCTTTAAAAAGAATCTGGGTGAGCACTTGGCACATCATAATATTCAGGGCTATGGGCCAAGTGCTGGCAGATGAGATTAGGTGGAAGTTTCTCATGTGTCGGTGTGGACGCAATGGGCCGGTGTGGACGCAATGGGCCGAAGGGCCTCTTCGGCGCTGTATGATTCTATGAAAATGCATTTAGAATGAAATATAAAAGCAAGGGATGAGAAGAAGAGACTTTATAATTACATTTATTATCTGAAAAATTAATTCCAAGCTAATAGACTTTAATGCATTTATCACAATTAATCTTTGTTCTTGAACAACTGATGTTCTGTGTATCACAGATGTTTATCTGTATTACAGACTAAATTCTAATTATTCTGATTTCCTATTAATGTGTAATTTTTAATATGATTTTAATGTTATTAATTCATTTATTTATAAACAAAATGACAAGGAGCAATGAATAGGTGAATTTATATTTGATATAGTAATCAGCCCCCATAGCAGGAGCAGCCTTGATTGGCTCAATGTCTGTCCCTAGAAATGAGCAGGATCTCTCACATCCCACACTTTGCTGGTATCACGTCTTACTGTTCCTCCATTAGCTGTACCAGGCTGCACCATTGCTCTTTCCCTTGGCCAACTCGCCCTAACCATGCCTTCCCAGTAACCTCTGCTCTGAAGCAAATGAGTGATCTCTGCCATTATTAAGCCAGTGGCACAGCGCCAGGGACCCGGGTTCGATTCCAGGCTTGGGTCACTGTATGGAGTTCGCACATTCTCCCCGTGTCTGCGTGTGTTTCCTCCGGGTGCTCCGGTTTCGTCCCGTACTCCAAAGATGTGGGGGTTACCATAGCGCCCTACAGTGCAAAAGGAGGCCATTTGGCCCATCGAGTCTGCATCGACCACAATCCCATCCAGATCCTATTCTCATAACCCCATGTATTTACCCTAGTTATAGTCCCCCCTGACACTAAGGGGCAATTTAGCACGGCCAATGCACCTAACCCGGACATCTTTGGACTGTGGGAGGAAACCCACGCAGACACGGGGAGAACGTGCAAACTCCACACAGACAGTGACCCAAGGCCAGAATCGAACCCGTGTCCCTGGCACTGTGAGGCAGCAGTGCTAACCACTGTGCCACCATGCCACCCATAGGTTAGGTTGACTGACCATGCTAAATTGCCTCTTAGTGTCAGGGGGACTAGCACGGTAAACATGGGGTTATGAGGATAGGGCCTGGGTGGGATTGTTGCCGGTGTAAGCTTGATGGGCCGAATGGCCGCCTTCTGTACTGTAGAGATTCTATGATTCTATGACTACATTCAAACCCACCGCTTCATAGCCCAAAGACAAGGGTGAGCCAAATTGAAATACGGTTTCCTCCAATCTCAAGTAATTGGGGAGGAAGCTCAAGATATTAATCGAGCAATGAAATTTACATTATTGAACTGTGAGGTCATCATACAGCAGCCAACATTCCTATAGCTCCAGCCATTGTGCTCCATACCATATTTGATCACTTGTGTCAATGCTCATTACTGCAATCATCAACCCTTTACATAATCATATTCACTCAGCTGCTTTTCACAGAAGCCTATTCAATGCTTACTATTGTACGAGGAAAAAAGCCCATATATTCTGGTCTTAATTGTGACTTGCAGCTTGTATCTGGCTCTGAAATCAAAGTTAAATTTAGCTACTCCTTTGCCTTTCAACATGTCAGACCTGGAAGATAGAAACATAGAAAATAGAAGCAGGTGTAGACCACTCAGCCCTTTGAGCCTGCTCCGCCATTTATTTTGATCATGACTGATCATCGAATTCAATATCCTGATCCCCCTTCTCTGACAGAATATCTTATCCAGGTCCTCTGCCCCGCCCTATCCTTGCAACCCCACACATTTATCACGGCCAATTCATCTAGCCCACACCTCTTTGGAGTGTGGGAGGAAACCGGAACTCCCGGAGGAAACCCACGCAGACATGGGGAGAACGTGCAGACTCCACAAGGACAGTCACCCAAGGCCGGAATAGAACCCAGGTCCCTGGAGCTGTGAGGCAGTGGTGCTAACCACTGTGCCACCCCCAAATTGTTTACTGTTTGCGAGTGAAAAGGAGATACGTTGCATGGAAACACTATATTGACATGGGAGAAGCATATTACATGATAGAGAATGGAAGTCCATTAAAAATTCAAGATTCCCAGGAGATTTTCACTTTAGGATTGCTCAATTTACCCATTTATCAAGTAAGAGTGAAGAGAACCAGGTCTGAAAGTGAGTAATGTATCTTTTAAAAATACATACACCCTTATTGTAAAACAAGAGGTGCAGTCATGATTGAAGCAACTTGTTTAATAGTGTTATGAATGACACAAACCCCAGAATATGCTGAATCTTGCATATTAGTCCAAATGCTACAGAGTGAAATCATATTTGATATTCTGCATTTACTCCCTGGAGCAGTACTGCATTACTCACTTGTTTTTGCTCGCATTGTAATCTACAAAGCAGATTATCTCATCTCTGGTAATTATAGTTGGCACCATCAATCTTATTAGTCGGGATAACTAGCTGCATCAAGCCAAGCTTGACAAAGCATCTATACTAAAGCCACGCCATGATTCCAAGTTGATCGTACTGGCTTCATATCTCCCAGTGCAGATTCCTGCATGGTTCAATTCTAGACTTTGCTACACATTTAATTCCTAAAATCAGGTTATTAAATTCGAGCACTAATTATTGGCAAAAATCCAATTTACACTGAAGGATTTACACCAGTTTATGCCCATTTCACTTGAAATCATAGAAATCATAGAAACCCTACAGTGCAGAAGGAGGCCATTCGGCCCATCGAGTCTGCACCGACCACAATCCCACCCAAGCCCTACCCCCACATATTTTACCCGCTAATCCCTCTAACCTACGCATCCCAGGACTCTAAGGGGCAATTTATTTTAACCTGGCCAATCCACCTAACCCGCACATCTTTGGACTGTGGGAGGAAACCGGAGCACCCGGAGGAAACCCACGCAGACACGAGGAGAATGTGCAAACTCCACACAGACAGTGACCCGAGCCGGGAATCGAACCCGGAACCCTGGAGCTGTGAAGCAGCAGTGCTAACCACTGTGCTACCGTGCCGCCCATTGTGCTACCGTGCCGCCTATTTATAGGAGCAAATGTGATACTAATTTTGACAATGGCAAATTAGCAATTTCTTAGTTGTCCCCAAACATCAGAAAGCCGCCTATAACAATGTCTCTGCCGCAGGGCTGCACTGACCGATAATGGAGAGACTCCAGTGCTTATCATGCATGCCCATCTAATTTGTGTATTGTTATGTCTTAATAGAGGTTTACTAAAGGCAAAGTTATAGTCCATGGTGCTCACTCTGATTTAGTCTCACTTGGGACTGCAGCTTGGAAGAGCAAGTGTTTTGAGCACTGATTAATGTTTCTGTTTTGAACCGTCACAGCCAATGTTCCACCTAATTCCTGTTTGCTGTGCATGACTCGTTTGTTGGACTGCGTGGTCATGTTATGATCGATGCTCAGCTGCACACACACCCACATTGGACGGGACATTGCTTGAGCAAAGTACATTTAAAATTGCTGCACGGACGCATATCCATGCAGCTCAGAGGGAACACTGGTTACAACTAGTTAAGACAGTTAAAAGTTTTATTGCAAAGTAGTTTCGCTTTAACATAGCCACAACTGCAATTGTGCAACTCTGGTAGATTATAATATTCATAGAAACACGACAGCGCAGAAGGAGGCTATTTGGCCCAGCGAGTCAGCATGGACTCTCCGAAAGAGCATCTTACCCACTCCCACAGCCCCTCTCCCCGCTCCCTATCCTCGTGACCCTGCACATTTACCATGACTAATCCATGTAACATACACGTCTTTGGACACTAAGGGGCAGTTTAGCATGGCTAATCCACCTAACATACACATCTTTGGACACTAAGGGGCAATTTAGCATGGCCAATCCACCTAACCTGCACATCTTTGGGCTGTGGGAGGAAACCGGAGCACCCAGAGGAAACCCACGCAGAAAAGGGGAGAATGTGCAAACTCCACACAGTCACTCGAGGCCGGAATTGAACCTGGGCCCCTGGTGCTGTGAGGCACCACTGGTCAAGATACTGGCAACTTTGTTTGATGCACCTTCAATTGCAGCATGAATTAGCCTTTAATAACTAACCGTTCTGGTCAGTCTGCAGAGAGGTATTAGATTTGGAGCCATTTGAGTTCCACTTCCTGACTATCCCTAATGGGAACGGATAATTGCCAAGGCAAGATGCTACGTTACACAATCAACACTCGGAGCATAGAGCCGCACTTAGAGGAAGCAGGTCAGATAAAGGCAGGGCGTTGAGTCAAGCTGCCAAACACGAGGTTGACAATCAAAATAATAAAATGTTCCAATATTTCTGTAAAATATGCAGTGAGGGTTTCTAATAATTACTCAACTCATAAATTAGGGCACTCAGCTGGAAATTAATTCTGGTGCTAATGTAAATAATTTCATATTCGAAGCAAGAAGCCTGCAAATAAAATAGTTAAAACAAAATATATTTTCAATTGTATGAAGAAAGCCTGATGATATTGTTTTATTTTTATGATGGAAGGCGTGCTGTCTCACACGTTGCAATTGGGACACTTGAGGGTAGAAATTCCAACTGGAAGCAAATGCTGTGCTAGAACTGGGATCGGGGATATGTGTAAAGCCTTCAGGTGGCTCGTGAATCGTGCACGGCCTAACATCAAGCCGACCCCTGGGATGAACATGCTGACCTATGAGGCCTGTGTTCTCAGCACCTTGTTGCATGGCTGTGAAACATGGGGCAATTTGCAGCAACCAAGACCGGAAGCTCGACAACTATCCTGTATCACAGCTCGGTATGGTTCCTGCTCTGACCAAGACCGCAAGAAACTACAAAGGGTTGTGAACGTAGCCCAGTGCAAGACGCAAGCTAACCTCCCATCTACTGGCTCTGTCTATACTTCCCGCTGGCCTGGAAAAGCAGCCAGCATAATTAAGGACCCCACGCACCCCGGACGTACTCTCTTCCACCTTTTTCCGTCGGGAAAAAGATGAAAAGGTCTGAGGTCACCATAAGACATAGGAGCAGAATTAGGCCACTCGGCCCGAGTCAGCATTCAATCATGGCTGATATTTTTCTCATCCCCATTCTCCTGCCTTTTCCCCATAACCCCTGATCCTCCTATTAATCACGTACCAACTGACTCAAGAACAGCTTCTTCCCTGCTGCCATCAGACTTTTGAATGGACCTATCTAATAATAAGTTGATCTTTCTCTGCACCCTAGCTTTGACTGTAATGCTACATTCTGCACCCTCTTCTTTCCTCCTCCCCTATATATTCTATGAATGGTATGTTTTGTCTGTATAGCGCACATGAAGCAATAATTTTCACTGTCCCAATACATGTGACAATAATGAATCAAGTCTTCGCTATTTGTGGCATCTCATGGAAGTCCAAAATCATGAATGCAGCAGTCCTCTCAAAGACAAGTCCACCAATGTCTGTTGGTGCCCATCAAGCAAAGATGTCTTTGCCGGCTTGGGCAAGTTCGCAGGACAGAAGCTAGTCATGTACAGAGCTGGAGTCAGAAGACCAGCAAGGTGCCCAAAGCACCAAGGCTGTTTGCAAATGTGACATGAAGGCCCTAAACATTGAGTTTCACACCTCGAAAACATTGGCCGGTGGTAGGAGGAAATGACGCCATCATCTGCGGGCTGGGGAGCCACACCATGATGATTATTGGCTACAGCGGCTTGGCTACAACGCCAACACCGAAAGCAGCAATCCACATGATACCCGATTGCCACTTCACTTGTGGCAGAACCTGCCTCTCATGGGTTGGATGCTTAAACCATTGGCAAAAGTGCCCCATGTGAATCAGTCCCAGCCCCAAAGGATTTGATATGCAGTATGCCAATCACCTTGCATAGCTGGAAGGATGTTTACAACGATGACAGTAGAACCTGTTTACTGGGTCATGAGGTAACCCAGAAACTGCCTCCATTACATTCACCCCTCCATTTGAAAGCAGGCTGGGCCAGCTGGTTAACATGTCCACTTTCATATCCATGGGCTACGGGTAGACTGGGTGTGGCATCACCTTGAGACACCTCTGCCTCCGCTGCATGGCACTGTCTCAACATGTTCTCAGATTCAGGGCAGCACGGTGGCACAGTGGTTAGTACTGCTGCCTCACAGAGCCAAGGACCTGGGATTGATTCCCGGCTTGGGTCACTTTCTGTGCGGAGTCTGTACGTTCTTCCCATGTCTGTGTGGGTTTCCTCCGGGTGCTCCAGTTTCCTCCCATAATCCGAAAGACGTGCCAGTCAGGTGCATTTTCCCTCAGTGTATCTGAATAGGCGCCAGAGTGTGGCAACTAGGGGATTTTCACAGTAATTTCATTGCAATGTTAACGTAAGCCTACTTGTGACACTAATAAATAAACTTTAAACTTTAAAACAGATTCATCTGGGCAGCTATGATGGCAGTGAAGTTCTACCCAAAGCTGCCTCGATTTGAACGAATAGTGCCTTTTCTAACTAGGAGTCCAAGGCCTCCACAGCAGCAGTCTGAGTAACTCTAGAGAGGCACTCTGACTGGGCTTAGAAATCACCGGTGATGTGACGTTTCCAAAGTGCTGAGAAGCCTTTCTGCAATACAACAAATGCTTCACACCTCCAATCAGACATTAACAATTGGGCGGCACGGTAGCACAGTGGTTAGCACTGCTGCTTCACAGCTCCAGGGTCCCGAGTTCGATTCCCGGCTCGGGTCACTGTCTGTGTGGAGTTTGCACATTGTCTGCGTGGGTTTCCTCCGGGTGCTCCGGTTTCCTCCCACAGTCCAAAGATGTGCGGGTTAGGTTGATTGGCCAGGTTAAAAATTGCCTCTTAGAGTCCTGGGATGCGTAGGTTAGAGGGATTAGCGGGTAAAATATGTGGGGGTAGGGCCTGGGTGGGATTGTGGTCGGTGCAGACTCGATGGGCCGAATGGCCTCCTTCTGCACTGTAGGGTTTCTATGTAACAGGGTGTTTTGAACAATTGAGTTGAGTAGAGAGTCCTGCCAATACAACAATCTTCTTTTATCAAGTGCCTCTGTGAGATAGAACTCCCTATGTTCTGCAAGGCCAGATGGTTCCTGTTTGTTTGTACTCAGCACTTAACCCAATGCACCTTCCTCAAACTCACTAAGTCCCCTTGGGCAAATGTATTTGTGCTGATGGTCCCGGTGAGTGGATGGCCCGATGCAGGGTGCTGTGTTGGTGCTGAATTCTTGGGACTCCCTCTAATTGATTCTTGTAGGCTGTCCAAGGAAACAATAGAGGAAGAAGTGTTGACCTGTAACAAAGCATTCTTTCTGGTTGTATCACAGCTTGGTATGGGCTCCTGCTCTGCCCAAGACCGCAAGAAATTACAAAAGGTCGTGAATGTAGCCCAATCCATCACACAAACCAGCCTCCCATCCATTGACTCTGTTTACACTTCCTGCTGCCTCGGCAAAGCAGCCAGCATAATTAAGGATCCCACGCACCCTGAACATTCTCTCTTCCACCTTCTTCCTTCGGGGAAAAAGATACAAAAGTCTGAGGTCACGAACTAACTGACTCAAGAACAGCTTCTTCCCTGCTGCCATCAGACTTTTGAATGGACTTACCTTGCATTAAGTTGATCTTTCTCTACACCCTAGCTATGACTGTGACACTACATTCTGCACTCTCTCGTTTCCTTCTCTATGAACTGTATGTCTGCATAGTGTGCAAGAAACAATTCTTTTCACTGTATACTAGTAATGTGACAATAATAAATCAAATCAAATCAAATCTTTTGTGGCTTGCTGTTGTGCCCAGGCGTATGGTGGTTTCAGATCAAGTGAGTGAATTAAAGGGTGGCACTCACCCTTTCATTTGAGTGAAGCTTTTGGCTTTACCTTCATCATCGCTGCCCTCTCACTTCATGGAGACAATGAATTCCCACGTGAGAATTGTCACCAGCCTTGCATTGCAAAAGCCGTTTAAACCAGTGTGACAGTGACGGTGATAAATTGAAATTTGAATGAATGTCTGTGACATGTTGCAACTTGAACGAATGCCCTGCTGTTGTATCACCATGCATGTGAAGAATTGTAAAGTTGGTTGAGTGCTTTGTGTAGAGGTGCACCAAGTTGAGACTGCTGTGCGACATCCATACCCGTCTCATCTATTTAATACAGTACTGATGGGCGGCCTTTCTTTGTAGCTCTCTGCAGCGCTACCATCTCCTTCCACGTATGGATCTGCATTCTGAAAAGTCCTTTAGATGGGAGGCCCAGTGGTTAGCACTGCTGCCTCACAACACCAGGACCTGGGTTCAATTCTGGCCTTGGGTGACTGTGTGGAGTTTGCAAGTTCTCCCCATGTCTGCATAAGTTTCCTCCGAGTGCTCCTGTTTCCTCCCACAGTCCAAAGATGTTCAGGTTAATTGAATTGGCCATGCTCAATTGCCCCTTAGTATCTAAGGATGTGTAAGTTAGGTGGATTGGCCATGCTCAATTGCCCCTTAGTATCTAAGGATGTGTAAGTTAGGTGGATTGGCCATGCCAAATTGCTCCTTAGTGTCCAAAGATGCCAAATTTTGCTGGATTACCCTTCTTTGGGCCACTTTACTGTGCTAAAGCCGCAATTCTTTTTTTTTTGCTCTCTCATATTCAGTGGAACCCTGATGTGTTACCATTGCTCAAATATATTTAGAAACATTTGTAAACACCATTGCTAGAATTCTCCGGCCATTCACGCCCTGCCCCCGCTGCCAGCGAGAATGGAGAATTTGACACTCAACCAAATCTCCATTCACTGCAGCGGGACTGGAGAATCTCAGCTGCAGGCGAGGTCAGAGAATCTGGCCCTATATATTTTTTAGACTGATATGCTGGGATTTTCCAGCCCTTCCGTGGCAGGTTCTCCTGATGCAAACACAGTGAGCCATTCAAATATTTGTTGGCTTTGTGGAAAACATAAGACTATAAGACATAGCAGAATTAGCCACTCGGCCCATTGAGTCTGCTCCGCCATTCAATCATGGCTGATATTTTTCTCATCCCCATTCTCCTGCTTTTTCCTCATAACCCCTGATCCCCTTATTAATCAAGAAGCTATCTATCTCTATCTTAAAGACACTCAATGATCAGGAGATCCCATAAGTGCGAAGGGCTGGGACATTCCAGCTGCTATTTCTTGCGAGGATCTTGCCCCACAAAGAACTAAAATGTTAATACCTCAATAATGTGTGCCTGCATGCGTGTGCATGAGTGCACATATATGCTTTTTTAAATTAATTCATGGGACATGGGTGTCGCTGGCTGGCCAGCATTTATTGCCCATCCCTAGTTGCTCTTGAACTGCGTGGCTTGCCAGACTATTTCAGAGGACAGTTGAGAGTCAACCACTTTGCTATGACTCTGGAGTCACATGTAAGGCCAGACCAGGTAAGGACGGAAGATTTCCTTCCCTAAAAGACATTAGAGAACCAGATGGGGTTTTTCCCACAATGGTTTCATGGTCATCAGTAGATTCTTAATTCCAGATTTTTTTTATTGTATTCAAATTCCACCATCTGCTGTGGCGGGATTCGAACCCGGGTCCCCAGAACGTTAGCTGAGTTTCTGGATTGATAGTCTAGCGATAATATCACTAAGCTATCATCTCCTGCGTGTGCAGGAGTGCCATTATGATGGATTTGTAGGGAAGAACTGCCCTGTGCAGTATGTTGGGCTGGAATTAAAAAAAACCTTCAGCATATCAAGGATGTGGCCAGGGATGCACACGGGTGGTAGATGTGAGTGCTACTCTCCACTCCCATTCATTACTTGCAAAGAAAATCATCTCCCAGTAGCATTCCATTGGTTAGGCCAACAGCTGGTAGGGATCAGGAGTAGAAATGGTTGGGAAGAGGAGATTATTGAAAGGAAGAAAATGAAACACGACAAGGTGAAGCTCAGGTAGAAAATGATAAAATGAAGTGGGATGGGAAGGAAAGTGGCAGCATGAACTGAGGAGGGGGAGAGGACCTGCACCATCTTAAAATGAAGACAAATGGGACACTGCCAACAATACTTAAGGGTTGGGGAGAAAGACGCCATGTTGAATTGAAGTTAGTGAGGAAGAAGAATTTTAGCTTCAATGGGCTGGCAGAAGAGTGTCCACATGAACAGTTTTTTTGAGCATATAAACCGCAGTTCCTAACTGCCTGCCAATAATTGGCACTGAGGCTTTGTTCCAGGATCCCATTCCGTGTTGCAAATGGAAATTCCTGGTCTTGTAATGAGCCAGGAATTCTCACCCGTATCAGTAAGTTCGATCTATGGCTTGGCCATAGTAAAATTGCCCCTTAGTGTCCCAAGATGTGTAGGTTAGATGGGTTAACCAGGGTAAATGTGCAGGGTTATGGGGATAGGGCAGGAAAGAGGGCCTGGGCAAGATATTCTGTCAGAGAGCCGGTGCAGACTTGATGGGCCAAATGGCCTCCTTCTGCACTGTTGGGGTTCTATGATCCTGGAATGAAGCGACCAAACTCAGGCAAGGGCTACAGTTGGACTGTGGTTAGGGAGCTGTTATTTATTATTTTCTATAGTATTTTCAATGGTTAACATAATCTGTTATGAAATAAAAGGTGTCCAGAGTGCAAGTGGATGCATCGTATGTAATGAAAAGTAATTAAACTTTGTATGAAAGGTGTGCTCGGTGAGCCTCAGGGACGGGCAGTATCTGGGGGGAAAAAAGTGTACAATTTAAAAAAAATTGTTCCCTAACCCAAAACCGTTCATTTATAAGATTAAAACATTGCTGCTAAAATTCACAGCTATGCCACATTATAATGCCATAGCTGCAGACAGTCAAAGAATGTTATGTCCAATGTATTTTGGACTCCTGTTAAAGTCTGGGTAAAACTCCGGCAAGTTAAGTAAGACACACTATCTACACAAACAAACAAATCTAATCATTCATCACTCATGACACCGTTGTCTCCACAGCGCTGGTGCCAGAGCAAGACCGAATTCTGACCCTTTGCACATTAGTCTCTCAAAGTGGCAATGTACCGTAAAATTGTGTTACTGCAGGACAGCTTAGACTTTTAGCTGTAATACCTTTTATTAAAGTCTCAACCCTGACAAACATTTGAATTGCTGGAAACAGACTTGGTTTGCACTCCTCAATGACTTGACCAAATGTGAAATGGTTGAAAGGTATATATTTTTTATTGCAGGTGCCAAACTTAATTTATCCAACCGACAATTCTAAATGCAACAATGTAATGGGTGGCTTAACGAAGCGTATTTCTTGCTTAAGTGTATCCTGCATTATTGCACACAGGAACCTATTTCACATATAGGTCAAAAATAAAGAACTACTACCTAGCTTTGTGGAGTTTTTTTTTTCAACTTCAGTTTAAATATTTATGAAGAGTGAGATTTTAAGAACAACTTTCAGCCGCAGAGTGGCTTTGATTTTAAACAGAGGCCAACTTGTAGGTTAGCACAAAATATGGGGACCCTTCGAAAGGTAACAGATCACTTGTGTATCCATCCTTTCTGTTGAAAAGCCAGGCACCTAAACTGCTGCCAGGATATTTTTAGCCACTGGAGAGATTTATTGCTGCAATCAGATTTTTTTTTTTCATGGGATTAAAAAGACAAGAAAGCTTTTGCCTTCATCAGTTTGGAGCAGATGTCGGAGAGAGGTGAAATGGTCACCGTAAAGCTTAAGTCGCTGGTATACTTGTGAGAGTGCCACGTTTTCCAAGGTTTTAGCTACAGATTCAGGAACAAAACTGGAGGAGAGGGTGTGAGCCAGAAGCTACAGATTCTCTTTGATCAGCTTACCCATCCCTTCCAGTCTAATCTGACTCACTTTGTTTCTCACCTCACAAACTGTCCAGATCGGTGCTTCCCTCGCCGAAACTGTGGATGTGGCGGTGAGCATCCCACCCCACCCCCACCTCCCAAAGACTGCAGCCCCCCACAGCAACACCGAGGCACATGCAGTGTCCGGCCCTGCCCTTGACCCGCTCCTCTCTCAGTCTCTCTCCGAGCTGTGGTGGAGGAGAGCAGTGGACCTGATGGGTGGACAGCGAGGCTTCATAAACGTCTCGTGTAAGCCGCAAACTCCCAAATAAGAAGCTACCAGTCTTGCGTTTTCACCGAGCAGGGCGGCATCTGCCGGGGCTTCTCCCAGTGACAGATGGAGGTTAATGGCCGTCTTCTTTAAAGGGACAGTGTGTGCGTGGCTGCCATTTTTAAAGGGGCAGTGTGCATGTGGCTGCCATCTTTAAAGGAACAGTGTGTGCGTGGCTGCCATCTTTAAAGGGGCAGTGCGTGCGTGGCTGCCATCTTTAATGGGGCAGTGCGTGCGTGGCTGCCATTTTTAAAGGGGCAGTGTGCGTGTGGCTGCCACCTTTAAAGGGGCAGTGTGTGTGTGGCTGCCATCTTTAAAGGGGCAGTGTGCATGTGGCTGCCATCTTTAAAGGGGCAGTGCATGCGTGGCTGCCATTTTTAAAGGGGCAGTGTGCGTGGCTGCCATCTTTAAAGGGGGGAATGAGCAGCAGGATCTTTGCTCAGCCAGACTGGGCCAGGCAGCAGGAGGAAAGGGGTGGCATGGTGACACAGTGGTTAGCACAGCTGCCTCACAGCACCAGAGACCCCAGTTCATTTCCAGCCTTGGGTGGCTTCTCTGTGTGGACTTTGCACATTCTCCTTGTGTCTGCGTGGGTTTCCTCCGGATGCCCCAGTTTCGTCCCACACTCCAAAGATGTGCAGGTTGGGTGGATTGGCCATGGTTAATTGCCCCTTAGTGTCCAAAGATGTGTAGGTTAGGTGGACTAGCCAGATAAATACGCAGGGTTACGGGGTTCGGGTGACAGGGAAGGCCTGGGTGGGATGCACTTTCAGTGAGTCCGTGTAGACTCAATGGGCCGAATGGCCCCCTTCTGTACTGTAGGGGTTCTATAAAAGTGCCTTGATCGAATCTTCAGTCATTAGGCAATTGGGGAGCTTGACTGAAACCTTCATAGGCTCATGAAGTGATAGAAGATTTATGAAGTGGATTAAAATAAAGATTTTGTATTTATATGGTGTGTTGAATGTTGATCTATAAACTTTAATAATTAGGTACTGAATGCTGTTACACTGCTTTAGTGCTGCTTTGTTTTTGTAGGCAGCTGCAGTCAGGTTAATTTTCAGGTTGTAAAATGGGGTCACATTGCAAAATAGTTTGGAAAGCATTGGTCAAGAAAAATGCTCACTGCTCCCCCCTGCTCGTACTGCAGAGGGAAGGTCTCTGTTGGAACATAAAGCAAAACGAACCCCAAGGGTCCATCTCAACACTTACTATTTTATTCATAGTATTTTACAGTTTGCCAGCATTGTAACAGTTTTTAACGTGCCTGATTGTTGAGTCAAAATAGGGTTCATCCCATGGCACAGTGGTTAGCACTACTGTCTCACAGTGCCAGGGATCCGGGTTCAATTCCTGGCTTGGGTCACTATCTGTGTGGAGTCTACATGTTCTCCCCGTGTCTGCGTGGGTTTCCTCCGGGTGCTCCGGTTTCCTCCCACAGTCCGAAGACATGCTGATTAAGTGTATTGACCGTGCTAAATTCTCCCTCAGTGTACCCGAACGGGCGCCGGGTTGTGGCGATTAGGGGATTTTCACAGTAACTTCATTGCAGTGTTAATGTAAGCCTACTTGTGACTAATAAATAAACTTTAAACGTTGGTTTGGAACTGCCTACAACCAACTGAGACAAAAATAGGTTAATTGCTTAGACAGAGTGGGGAGGCAGTGTCGTAGCAGTATTGGCGTACTGCACTAGTAATCCGAAGAGCAGAGTAATGTTCTGGAGGCCACGGTTTGAATCCCACCATGGCAGACGGTGAAATTTGAATTCAATAAAAATGTGGAATTCAAAGTCTAATGATGACCATGAAACCATTGTCGATTATCGGAAAAACCCATTAATGTCCTTTAGGGAAAGAAATCTGCCGTCCTTACCTGGTCTGGCCCACATGTGACTCCAGAGCCATGGCAATGTGGTGACTCTTCAATGCCCTCAGGGATGGACAATAGATCTGGCCCAGCCAGCGATGCTCACATCCCATGAATGAATAATAAAAAATGTTGTTTGGATCTTAACTAGACACCAAGTCTATCCAGCTGACAGACAGAAATAATTAATATTGATCTATTGTTAATGGCTTACGTTTGACCATTCTTATAGTCTATGGCATTTGTAATGAATGCAATTTAAAAAGACATTAATTATGGTCTCTGCATCAACAGAGGTTCTCTTAGTCAGGTTGAAATTTCTGCTTTATTATGTTGGTGCGTGAGTTACCTGAGCCAGGGCAGTGCCTGCTGTGGGGGCAAAGGACTCGACCCGGTTGGCAGACTATTTACTTTGTTACAATTTTGAGGTCTCTTGGAGATACCTCCTCAGGTTAAATGATGGGGGAGAGTTTTCTGGACTCTTTCCACCCCCCACCCCCCCCCCCCCCACCCCCCCCCCCCCCCCCTCCGGAAGCCCACGGTGGGGTGGGGTGGGGTGGGGTGCACCATCAATGGGACCCGCCGGTGTAAACAGCTGGAAAACTCCGGCTGATGTCAGTTGCTCTTATCAGTGGAAAACACTCAGTGGAAAAATCTGATCCATGGAAAATGTCCAATTAGTGCCATTCCAGAGTTCATGGTCTCAATTTCACTGTCGATGGTAGTCATGATGTGGAGATGCCGGCGTTGGACTGGGGTAAACACAGTAAGAAGTTTAACAACACCAGGTTAAAGTCCAACAGGTTTATTTGGTAGCAAAAGCCACAGCTGTGTGGCTTTTGCTACCAAATAAACCTGTTGGACTTTAACCTGGTGTTGTTAAACTTCTTACTCAATTTCACTGACAGTTACCATGATGTCTGGCCCCTTTCTGAAAGGGTCACATGACCAAGGCTGGCCAATTGGGAACCGGGTCAGGGCTTCACTCCAATTTGTCAGGACTTGCCCCAGCATTTAGATCCTGGAGGCAAAACTGTAAACATTGAATCCGCATTGCTCTGGTCTTTGCTGGTTAACAACTGTTAATACATTTGGTGATGGGGTAAAAAGCTTGCAACATCAGCATAGAACTTGGTCCAGTCAAAGTCAAGTTTGCAGAGTGAAAAAGAGCTACAAGCATGTCTGTAATTAGAAGAATTGGATCCCTGTGGTTCCACTGCTGAAGATTAGGTGCAGTATGTTGAGAGCTGAGAGTATGTTATCAAAGCCAATGGAATTGAGGTGGAGTGAAAGAGGAAGTCGATATTACTAAGCACGTGTGGGACCCAAACCTATAATTTGATCCATAGCCTTACATTCCTGAATGTGCCTGATGCAAGCTCTTTTACAGTAATCATTCAGATTGTAGAAGGGAACTACCACCCCAATCCTTCTGTGATTTTATGATGATTTGAGTTTAATTCAATGGGGAGAGTCCCAGAGGAGGACATTGCACCAAATATATCGAGGCTTAGGAAAATCGTGGAACATTGCGACTTTGGGACAACATTAAATGAGATGCTGTGGGATCGATTTGTTTGTGGAGTAAGACAGAGAAAGTTGCTGTCAGAAATTAGCAGAAATTAAGATTGAGATTGGGTGGCCCAGTGGTTAGTACTGCTGCGTCACAGCACCAGGGACCCAAGTTCAATTCCGGCCTTGGTTAATTGCCTATGTGGATTCTGCATGTTCGCCCTGCATCTTTGTGAGTTTTCTGTAGGTGCTCCAGTGTCCTCTCTGTCCAAAAATATTCAAGTTAGGTAGGCTAGCCATGCTAAATTTCCCGTTTGTGTCCAAATATGTGTAGGTTACGTGAATTAACCATGGTAATTGTGCAGGGTTACAGGAATAGGACAGAATGGATTCGTCTTTCAGTGAGTCGGTGCAGACTTCATGGGTCAAATGGCCTCTTTCTGCCCTGTAGGTAGTCTGTGGTGTTCTATGATTGAAAAAAGGTGCTGGAAATAGCGTTAGGGGCTCCCAAGAACCCCTTTGATTTAATTTGATTTGATTTATTATTGTCACATGTCTTAACATACAGTGAAAAGTATTGTTTCTTGCGCGCGATACCGTTCATAGAGAAGGAAACGAGAGAGTGCAGAATGTAGTGTTACAGTAATAGCTAGGGTGTAGAGAAAGATCAACTTAATGCAAGGTAAGTCCATTCAAAAGTCTGACAGCAGCAGGGAAGAAGCTGTTCTTGAGTTGGTTGGTCCGTGACCTCAGACTTTTGTATCTTTTTCCTGATGGAAGAAGGCGGAAGAGAAAATGTCCGCCTTAATTATGCTGGCTGCTTTGCCGAGGCAGCGGGAAGTGTAGACAGAGTCAATGGATGGAAGGCTGGTTTGCGTGATGAATTGGGCAACATTCACGACCTTTTGTAGTTCCTTGCAGTCTTGGGCAGAGCAGGAGCCATACCAAGCTGTGATACAACCAGAAAGAATGCTTTCTATGGTGCATCTGTAAAAGTTGGTGAGAGTCGTAGCTGATGTGCCAAATTTCCTTCGTTTTCTGAGAAAGTAGAGGCGTTGGTGGGCTTTCTTAACTATAGTGTCGACATTGGGGGATCAGGACAGGTTCTTCAGAACATGCAAAATGGTGTGATCCACCAGTTAGGGCGGGAAACTGCATTGATGCTAGACGTTAGTTTAAACCGGGAAACAGATACCGAAGCTGGTAGAGTTAGGAGATTCAGGAGAAAGTGATAAACCCCTTTGGATTAGTACAGAGTGTTACAAGTGTGGGGGAAACCACTTCGCAGAGATTTACAGATTCAGAGACACAGAATACATTTTATTTTATTTCGGAGACTGAGGTTCCGTGTGCCCGATATGGAGTCTACACAGCAAAATCCACTCCATTTATCCTGGGAGTTTATTTGTGAACCTACCCAATCAAAAAAACTAACTTTAAGAAATTGTTACATTATAAGGTTCTTAGTGTAAAGACTGAAAGCCAATTCGGGGGAACATTAATCTCCCAAGAACCAAATGAAAAGAGTGACAATATAAAGTAATTCACCTGACGTAAAAGGAAGTCTGTGGTTTCAGTATGTAAGGGTGGTTAAAGGGAGGTGAAATTTTCGCAATCAAAACTTATTGGAAATCCAATCTTTTTTGTTTGGGTATATTGGCAAAGAAATATTTATGACTCTTCAGGTGAAACTTTCTGCAGAGTTTCGAATGTAAAATCTGCTCCAGATATACAGGAAGAATTTCTTGTACAAGTCCTTTTGAGCAGCAAAGGTTTTTTAGTGAGTGTTTTTTTCCACAGCAGATGTACAGTAAGTGTACAAAGCAGGTCACCTTAAAAAAAAAACCAAATGTACTTTTTTACCCAGAGAAACCCATGGAACCATAGAATCCCGACAGTGCAGAGTGAGGCCATTCAGCCTATCGGGTCGACACCGACTCTCTGAAAGATCATCTTACTCAGGCCTATCCCTCCCATACCTGGTGTCTCCCTGTAATCCCACCCATTGAGCGTGGCCAATCCACCTAACCTTTGAACACTAAGGGACAATTTAGCATGGCCAATCCACCTAACCTGCACATCTTTGGACAATAAGGGGCAATTTAGCATGGCCAATCCACCTAACCCACTCATCTTTGAAGTGTGGGAGGAAAGGATATCCTTGAGAAAGGATATACTAGCACAGGAGGGGGTGCAGAGGAGATTCAATAGGTTGATTCCGGAGTTGAGAGGGTTGGCTTATGAGGAGAGACTGAGTAGACTGGGGCTATACTCATTGGAATTCAGAAGAATGAGGGGAGATCTTATAGAAACATACAAGATTATGAAAGGAATACATAAAATAGAAGCAGGGAAGTTGTTTCCACTGGCAGGTGAAACTAGGACTAGGATGCATTGCCTTAAAATAAGGGGAAGCAGATTTAGGACTGAGTCGAGGAGGAATTTCTTCACACAAAATGTTGTGAATCTGTGGAATTCCCTGCCCAGCGAAGCAGTTGAGGCTACCTCATTGAATGTTTTTAAGGCAAGGATAGGTAAATTTTTGAACAGTAAAGGAATTAAGGGTTATGGTGAGCGGGCGGTAAATGGAGCTGAGTCTGCGAAAAGATCAGCCATGATCTTATTGAATGGCGGAACAGTTTTGAGGGGCCAGATCTCCTACCCCTAGTTCTTATGTTCTTATATTCTTAAATGGGAGCACCCGGTGGAAACCCATGCAGTGCAGTCGAACACGGGTCCCTGGCGCTGTGAAGCAGCAGTGCTAACCACTGTGCCTCCCTCTGTATTACTTTACATAGCCATCAATTAAATGATTCATTCCTCCTGTATAATGATAGCTCATGCCATCCATTGTTCTGGGTCGCCCCATTATCAGGGACATTTCCTTTTGTCTGTCCTTCTACTTTCCGTCTTTCACACCGTTTGTTAGTGTCATCTCCAGTTCTAGTGTCAAAGAACAGAACAAATGAACCTCCTACAGCTGTACAGTCGAGCGCTTGCATGTGTAGAACTAATTTTAGGTCATGCTTACATATGTTTTTGACCTGGAAATACACTTACGCAAAATCATTTTGGGGCACAAAAAACAGCAAATCTGAGTCTGCATCTGTGCAAATTGACACAGGCAAACGATGTCTTTAGTCGAATTAACATTTGGTATTTGAACTTAACTGTTGAAATAACACTTAAAATAATGTTAAAATGTTATGCATCCTAAAACTAGGGATGTCTTGCTACAACTGTATAGGGAATTGGTGGACCACACCTGGAATATTTTGTGCCGTTTTGGTCTCCGTACTGAACGATGGATGTACTTGCTTTGGAAGCTGCTAGGAGGTTTGCTAGGCTGGTTCCTGTGCTGATGGGATTGTCTGAAGAAAGATTGAGCAAGTCAGGTCATTTGGAATTTATTTATTAGTGTCACAAGTAGCCTTACGTTAACACTGCAATGAAGTTACTGTGAAAATCCCCCAGTCGCCACACTCCGGCGCCTGTTGGGGTACACTGAGGGAGAATTTAGCATGGCCAATGCACCTAGCCAACACGTCTCTCAGACCGTGGGAGGAAACCGGAGCACCCGGAGGAAACCCACACAGACACGAGGAGAAAGTGCAGACTACGCACAGACAGTGACTCAAGCTGGGAATTGAACCCGAGCCCTTGGCGCTGTGAGGCAGCAGTGCTGACCACTGTGGGAGGTGACCTTATTGAATCATATAGTGTTCTGAGAGGACTTGACAGGGTGGATGCTGAGAGGTTGTTTCCTCTTGCAGGGGAATAGGGGCTCAGTTGCAAAATAAAGGGGTCTCCCATTTAAGACAGAGATGAGCAGGAATTCCTTGTCCCAGAGGATTTTTATTCTTTGGAATTCTGTTCCACGTGGAGCAATGGAGATTGGGTCATGGAATATACTCCAGGCTGAACTAGATGGATTTTTGATTGACAAAGGAGTTGAAGGCTATCGGGGACGGGCAGAAAAGTGAGGTTCAGGCCGCAATGGGACTTGGCCGTGGTTTTTTTGAATGGCAGAGCAGGCTTGAGAAGCCAAATGGCCAAGTCCTGTCCCTGTTTTTTTATGCTCTTATGTGAACTAATGCCTGAATTTTCAAAACAGAGCACAGTCCTGCACACATGCAGCCAACAAAATGCTTTGAAATCCATGGCATCTGGGAACAACTTTACATGTCGGAAGAAAACCCGTCCAGGAAAGACCCAAACTGCTGCTCTTTTTAAATGTAATTTTGAGCAAGTCTGAAATCTGTCTGGAGTATTGCAGTAACCAAGTGAAACCTACTGACCACATTACTGACCACATTACTGACCACATTACTGACCACATTACTGACCACATTACTGACCACATTACTGACCACATTACTGACCACATTACTGACCACAATCCTGTCCACAAGGCAAACGCAACATGTTTCAAACGATGAGCTAATTCAAAGTTGTCAGACATCCGTTAACGGAAAGTTTATTTTTAATCCCAGTTTGCTGTCATAGTGTCCGTACCTTCATGCTGAAACCCCTTCTTTCAAAAGTAGTTAGTCTTCGCGAGGTAACCAAACTTATCCTGTACCCAAGTACTTGATATTGAACAGGGTTCTCCAGCTCTTCCGACCAACGGGATCTTCTGGTCCCATTGAAGGCGACCCCCTCCCCGGCGGGTTCCCCAGAGGTGGGACAGGCGAGCCACGCAAAACACCGTAGACTTTGGCGTGACGGCACTGTGGTTAGCACTGCTGCTTCACAGTGCCAAGGACCCGGGTTCAATTCCCGGCTTGGGTCACTGTCTGTGTGGAGTTTGCACACTCTCTCCATATCTGCTTGGGTTTCCTCCGGGTGCTCCAGTTTCCTCCCACAGTCCAAAGATGTGCGGGTTAGGTTGATTGGCCATGCTAAATTGCCCCTTAGTGTCAGGGGGTTTGTAAGGTAAATAAGTCGGGTTATGGAGATAGGGCTGGGTGGGATTGTGGTCAGTGCAGACTCGATGGGCTGAACGGCCTCCTTCTGCACTGTAGGATTCTATTTAAAAATTCTATTAAAAATCCCAGATGGCATGGTGGTACAGTGGTTAACACTGTTGCCTACCAGCACTAGGGACCCAGATTCAACTCCAGCCTTTGGTGACTGTGTGGAGTTTGCACATTCGCCCCACGTCTGCGTGGGTTTCCTTCGGGTACTCCAATTTCCTCCCACAGTCCAAAAATATGCAGGTTAGGTAGATTGGCCATGCTAAATTGCCCCTTAGTGTCCAAAAATGTTTATGGTTAGGTGGATTGGCCGTGGTAAATGTACAGGGATAGGGTGCGGCAACCTGGGTAAGATGATCTATCGGAAAGTCAGTGCCGACTCGATGGGCCGAATGGCTTCCTTCTGCACTGTCGGGATTCTATCCCGCCAGCAACCATTTGCAAGGTGCTTCTGCCGCAGGAAAGCACAGGGGGCAGGGAGGGGAGCTAAAAATCCAGCCTATTGTGTATCAAGATAAGTACATGGAGCATAAAACATGTTAGCTGGTATATTTCATAAATTGGCTGACATTCTCTCACTCTCTTTTCCGAGCGAACATTTACATTTATAAAATGGTAAATTCTAATAACTCAATAACCTTTGCTGCAGAATTTTAGCAAACACTCAGGTGGAAATGGCGAGCATTTATTTGGTTTGACTGCTATTTCCAGTTATAAGCCCGCATCTCTCCAGCTCTAGAATTGTTGGGAGCTAATATAACGCCCAATGCTAATCTCCTGATTTAAACGGGAAATCACACACACCAGGCTAGTAATGTAATACCTTTCAGCACATGAACTGACTAAGGGCAGCCTTCTTTGTTAAACCCCAAGGGAATGTGCACTCAGGTCTTCTTGACCTGAGCACAATCTCCGTAGGGATGGAAGTAGAACCAGGCCTCTTAATGCAAAAAACATTGGATGTATTTCTTCGCTGCGACTGGATTAAAGATATAAATTTCATACAAAAATAGAGATTTTGAAAAAAAGACTTCACATTTTCACAAAAATTTAATACATTTAGTATAAAGGTCATGTATCTCCTTTAACTTCCCATCAAATAGGCAACTGGTAACCATTATCTCTTTCGCCCATGGGACCTCACTACAAAATGCACTATTCAATACATGGAGAGGTTACTTTTCCACTGCATTATTCAGCCCTTAGCGTAGATTCCCAGACTAAGAGGAAAAACTGATAGATAACATTTTTATTAACAGCTATGCCTCATTTTAAAGTCAGCTGACTGTGCAATCATTATTAATTTTTTAGAAGGAAGGATCTTCCTGAAAACACGACCACGCTTTGTTAGGGACAATAACTTCAGAGAGTTTTTTTTTTGGAAAATACTATAAAACCATCAACAATGTAATTGAGAGGTTTATTGGTTTTCAGGTGGCACGGTGGCACAGTGGTTAGCACTGCTGCCTCACAGCGCCAGGGACCAGGGTTCAATTCCAGCCTTGGGTGACGGTGTGGAGTTTGCACATTCTCTCTGTGTCTGCATGTGTTTCCCCCGGGTGCTCTGATTTCCTCCCACAATCCAAAGATGTGCAGATTGGGTGGATTGGCCAAGCTCAATTGCTCCTTAGTATCCCAAAACGTGTAGGTTAGGGGGCCAAGATGCTCTGTCGGAAAGTCAAGGCAGACTCGATGGGCCAAATGGCCTCCTTCGGCATTCTGGACCCGAATTTTTTTAATTGTTCATATTTAGAAAATGTCCCTTTTTCCACAAAGGATCCTACTTTAGATCATGATCACTTTTATCCATTTTCTTTATTTTATTTCACTTTATTAAATCCTTTTTATTTTTCTCCTCGTGTTCCCTCTTCCCGAATTTGTTAATCATCATCATTCATGTGTTTATACTTTTCCATTTTCACCTCTTCCAACTTTGTCATCTATTTTTATTTTTGTTTCTGCTGAAAGGAATACAGTCATCACAAACACATCACATAAAAACAAACCTGAATTTATATAGCACTTTTCACGGCCTTGGGACACCTTGAAGTCCTTCATGGTCAATGAAGTACTTGCAAAGTGTGGCTACTGTTATAACACACAACAGCCAATGCGTACACAGCAAATCCCCATGAGCAGCAAGGGTTTAATGAGAAAATTGTGATGTTGGTTTGCGGGCTAAATATTGGACAGGACACCAGGGAGAAATCTCCTGTTCTCTGAAGAGATGTGGGATCCCCATGTGTGCCTGGGAGCGCCACCAGACTTCCATTTAATGTCTTGCCTAAAGATGTTAGGAACTACAGGGCTACAAGAAGATATAGGCGGAATGGTCAAATGGGCAGATTAGTGGCAGATGAATTTAATCCTGAAAAATGTGAAGTGATACACTTTGAAAGGAGCAATTTGACAATAAAGTACTCAATGAGTGGCAGGATACTAGGAAGTTCTGTGGAATAAAGGGACTTTAGCGTGTTTGTCCACAGATCTCTGAAGGCAGAAGGACATGTTAGTAGGGTGGTGAAAAAGGCATATGGGACACTTGTCTTTATCAATGCGCTGCCTGGGAGGGTAGTAGAAGCGGGTTGCCTCACATCCTTTAAAAAGTACCTGGATGAGCACTTGGCACATCATAACATTCAAGGTTGGATAAAGGCAAACTACTGAGGAAGCTGGAATCTGAAACCAAAAAAGAGAATGCTGGAAAATCACAGATGATGCCAGACCTTCTGAGATTTTCCCGCATTTTCTCTTTTGATAATATTCAAGGCTATGGACCAAGTGCTGATAGATGAGATTAGATGGGAATTCAGGTGTTCTCACGTGTCGGTGCAGACTTGATGAGCCGAAGGGCCTCGATAGCACTGTATGATTCTATGAAATCTAACAATTCCTTAGTTGGCACATCAGCCTAGATAATGTGTTCAAGCCTCTGGAATGGGGCTTGCACCAATAGTCAGGCGTTGCTGCAGCCGCAGATGTGAACCCAGTATGGTTTGTTGCCTCCATGGCGCTAGGGGCAAGGATGTCAATGTTTGGAGAACCCTGAAGGGGCAGGGTGAACAGCCAGAGAACTTGGACCACATCAGTATCAATGACAGAGTAGAAAGAGAGGTGTGGTCCTGCAGTCAGAAATTAGGGGGGGGGGGGGGCTAGGTAGGAAATTAGCAAGCAGGACCTCAAAAGTAGCAACCTCAGGAGCACTCCTGGTGAGTATAGAAATAGGAAGATAGAGCAATGAATGCATGGCTGGACAGGCTGCACTTAAGAACATAAGAACATAAGAAATAGGAGCAGGAGTAGGCCATCTAGCCCCTCGAGCCTGCCCCGCCATTCAATAAGATCATGGCTGATCTGACGTGGATCAGTACCACTTACCCGCCTGATCCCCATAACCCTTAATTCCCTTACCGATCAGGAATCCATCCATCCGCGCTTTAAACATATTCAGCGAGGTAGCCTCCACCACCTCAGTGGGCAGAGAATTCCAGAGATTCACCACCCTCTGGGAGAAGAAGTTCCTCCTCAACTCTGTCTTAAACCGACCCCCCTTTATTTTGAGGCTGTGTCCTCTAGTTTTAACTTCCTTACTAAGTGGAAAGAATCTCTCCGCCTCCACCCTATCCAGCCCCCGCATTATCTTATAAGTCTCCATAAGATCCCCCCTCATCCTTCTAAACTCCAACGAGTACAAACCCAATCTCCTCAGCCTCTCCTCATAATCCAAACCCCTCATCTCCGGTATCAACCTGGTGAACCTTCTCTGCACTCCCTCCAATGCCAATATATCCTTCCTCATATAAGGGGACCAATACTGCACACAGTATTCCAGCTGCGGCCTCACCAATGCCCTGTACAGGTGCATCAAGACATCCCTGCTTTTATATTCTATCCCCTTCGCAATATAGGCCAACATCCCATTTGCCTTCTTGATCACCTGTTGTACCTGCAGACTGGGCTTTTGCGTCTCATGCACAAGGACCCCCAGGTCCCTTTGCACGGTAGCATGTTTTAATTTGTTTCCATTGAGATAGTAATCCCATTTGTTATTATTTCCTCCAAAGTGTATAACCTCGCATTTCTCAACGTTATACTCCATTTGCCATATCCTCGCCCACTCACTCAGCCTGTCCAAATCTCTCTGCAGATCTTCTCCGTCCTCCACACGATTCACTTTTCCACTTATCTTTGTGTCGTCTGCAAACTTCGTTACCCTACACTCCGTCCCCTCCTCCAGATCATCTATATAAATGGTAAATAGTTGCGGCCCGAGTACCGATCCCTGCGGCACGCCACTAGTTACCTTCCTCCAACCGGAAAAACACCCATTTATTCCGACTCTTTGCTTCCTGTCGGATAGCCAGTCCCCAATCCACTTTAACACACTACCCCCAACTCCGTGTGCCCTAATCTTCTTCAGTAGCCTTTTATGGGGCACCTTATCAAACGCCTTTTGGAAATCCAAAAACACCGCATCCACCGGTTCTCCTCCATCAACCGCCCTAGTCACATCTTCATAAAAATCCAACATGTTCGTCAAGCACGACTTTCCCCTCATGAATCCATGCTGCGTCTGATTGATCGAACCATTTCTATCCAGATGCCCTGCTATCTCCTCTTTAATAATGGATTCCAGCATTTTCCTTACTACAGACGTTAAGCTGACCGGCCTATAGTTACCCGCCTTTTGTCTCCTTCCTTTTTTAAACAGCGGCGTAACATTAGCCGTTTTCCAATCAACCGGCACTACCCCAGAATGCAACGAGTTTTGATAAATAATCACTAACGCATCCACTATTACCTCTGACATTTCTTTCAATACCCTGGGATGCATTCCATCCGGACCCGGGGACTTATCCACCTTCAGTCCCATTAGTCTACCCAGCACTGCCTCTCTGGTAACATTAATTGTATTAAGTATTTCTCCTGCTGCCAACCCTCTATCGTTAATATTTGGCAAACTATTTGTGTCCTCCACCGTGAAGACCGACACAAAAAACTTATTTAAAGACTCAGCCATATCCTCATTTCCCACTATTAACTCCCCCCTCTCGTCCTCCAAGGGTCCAACATTCACTCTAGCCACTCTATTCCTTTTTATATATTTATAAAAACTTTTACTATCATTTTTTATATTAATTGCTAGCCTAGCTTCATAGTCTATCCTTCCTTTCTTTATCGCTTTCTTAGTCTCTCTTTGTTGTTTCTTAAATTTTTCCCAATCACTTGTTTCTCCACTATTTTTGGCCACTCTGTACGCAGCTGTTTTTATTTTAATACTCTCCTTTATTTCCTTCGTTATCCACGGCTGGTTCTCCCTTTTCTTACAATCCTTGTTTTTTGCTGGAATATATTTTTGCTGAGAACTGAAAAGGATCTCCTTAAAAATCCTCCACTTAAACAGAGTCTGGACCTTACAGTGAGATTTGCTAGTGTAGTTAGGGAGGGTTTAAACTAACTTGGCAGGGAATGGGAATCAGGAGATAATAATAGAGGAATACACTGTAATGGGAAACATCGATAGCACCAGAGAAGGAAATTGTCAGGCATTAGGTGGACTCAGCATAAAAAAGAAAGCAAGAGATTTAAAATGAGGGTTTTTTGCGCATGCATGTGGATGCACAGAGAGTGGTACATAAAATGGGTGAGTGGCAGACGCAGGTAGCCATGTGATGTTATGGCAATAAGAGAGACCTGACTCGAAGAAGGGCGGGACTGGATATTAAATTTCCAGGGTATAAGGGGATGATGTTTATGCTTGGGTGCAGAGGTGCCTTATGGGGCACGATTGGCCACACTTGATTTGTTTTCGGAGGAAATTTGATTTTCCTCCCCATTCCGAACCTCATGCCATTTTCCTCTGGCCTTTCTTTGAGTCAGGAATACCTCATGGGCATAACACACATGCCCATCCCCACAGAGGTCAGGTTCCCCATTTTATAGTTGGGGGGGGGGGGGAGGATCGGATTTCCTCTCGCATACAATTTTTCATCTGGTGGGTCCTGGATTTTGGAAGCCCATTAAAAGCCCACCAGGTTTGAGACCTTGTCAGGAAAAGTGAAAACCAGCTGAGGATTCTGGAACATTCTGAGAGCTAAGTGTACATTGTTTTCACACCTTTAAGTGTCAGTATTAGGTGCTGTGTCGTAATGTAAATGTGTCTTTACTGTAATAATTCATCTTAAGAATCTGTCCTTTAAAGGTAAGTTCACCCTTACATTGACCTGCTTTGCGTATTTGTTCACATGTATAACAATGCTTTTCTAAAGACGAAAGTACTATGATGCATTGAAAAATGCTACAACATTTCTGTTTTAAATGGCTCAGGTTAATTTTTTTTTTTTGAAACCTGGATTAACGCTTGGAAAAAAATTACACTCAAATAAAATTGCACTCAAAAAAAATTACTCTCAAAAATATTGCACTTGAAAAAATTTACACTTGAAAAAAAATCTAACCATCTGCTCCCTTACATTGATTGGCAGGCACTTAGTTTTGAAGTTGAAATGAACACCTTCCATTCTTTCCTTCCTAGACAGTAATCTATTATTTGGTCAGCTGTGACCATTATCAGTGTTTGGCTGCGTTTCAAGTGCGCTTCAAGTGCTAATGGGTTTTCGCACAGTAGGTGTTTGGTTCATTCAAGAACAAACGACAGATCCAAGAAGTTGTAATGACAGATTGCTCCTTTGATGTGGTTTCCAGTTTGTGGATGAAGCTATCGGACTACAAATATTACAAGGAATCTCTCGCGTGGAAGTTTCGCAATATGAATGAAATGGAGGCTTTTATTTGATGGCAAGTGATTTATTTTTTTCCCCAAGGCAGGTCAACTATTTTCCATTAATATTGCGTGGCATTGGAGGACTATACAAGCTGATGGGTTCCCCTGTCCCTTCAATGGATGAGTGTTCGGCAAGAGAAAAAAAAACTGTTTACAGTCTAGGATGATGTAATCTCACGTGTGACATTAGGCCAACTTTCGATTTGCATAGCTAATTGCAAATGTTGCATATGAGGTCAGTGTTGGAGCAAGGGATGAAGGCATTGGCTTTGTGCCACGCTCACTTATCCTGAAGGCAATTCGCTCAGTTTGCCGCAAATGTCAAAGTCACTTGATGACAGAGATTTCTCCATTTGTGTTCGTCTGTATTTTTTTTTTCCTTTTTATGTATTGGGATCTAGCTTGCAAGTTCTGAGGCTGGCTTTCAGATTGTCTCTATATCTAAGTCTGGGACATCCCTGTATACACACTGGGTAAGTGGCTGCTGAATGTATGGGTGGAATTTTCCGCTCCCGCCGAGGTCAATGAATGGTTCGCTGCATTTTCCAGACCCATCCTGTCCATGACAGAGGGGGGGGGGCATAAAATTCAGCCCTACATGTACGTAAATTGTTGAAGGTGGAAGGATAAGTTGGGAGCATGGTTAATACAGCATATGGCAGCTGAGCTCATCAATAGAAGACATAGATTACAAGAGTGAGGAAGTTATGTTAAACCTGAATAAAACACTGGCCTGACCTCAATTGGAGCATTGCATCCAGTTCTAGGCATCACACTTTAGGAAGGATGTGAGGGCATGAGAGAGGGTGCAGAAAGGATTCATGAGACTAATTCCAGGAGTGAGGAACTTCATTCACCATGTAGCGAGAAGAAATGGTGGAGAGGAGATTTGATGGAGGTATTCAAAATCAGGAGGGTTCTGGATAGAGTAGATGGGGAGAAATTGGTTCCAGTGCTGAAATTGGAGGGCTCAGATCATACAATCCCCACAGTGCAGAAGAAGGCCATTCAGCCCATCGTACCTGCACCGACGACAATCCCACCTAAGCCCTATCCCCGTAACCCCACATATTTACCCCACTAGTCTCTGTGACACTAAGAGGCAATTTAGCATGGCCAGTCCATCATTGGACTGTGGGAGGAAACCAGAGCACCCAGAGTAAACCCACGCAGACACGGGGAGAACGTGCAGACTCCACACATACAGTGACTCAAGGCTGGAGTCAAACCCGGGTCCCTGGGGCTGTGAGGCAGTAGTGTTGACCACTGTGCTACCCATGATTTAAAGTAATTGGCCAAAGAAGCAATGTCAACATGAGGAAAAACATTTTCACACAGCGAATTGTTTGGTTGGGGAATGCGCTGCCAGAAAGCACGGTGGAGACGGGGTGGAATTTTCTGGTTGCACACGCCCAAAGCCGGAAAATCCTGTCCGATGTCACCGGGTTTTTGCATGGTCTGGCCCCCGCTCACTATGATTCCCTTGGCAGGCGGGGCAGGAAAATTCCATCCAGGTCTAGAATGCGCTGCCGGGGAGCGTGGTGGAGACTGGGTCAGTTGAGATTTTAAGAAGGGAAGGGCTGTCGGGGAAAAACAGGGTAGTGGCACTGGATGAATTGTTCCTTTAATGCTCAGGACAGGCGTGATGCGTCGAATGGCCTCCTTCAGTGCTATCACCATTCTGCGGTTCAATAATTCTAAGGACACAAGACTGTGCAGCAATTCCACCTGATTGATTTACTGCTTAACTATCCTCCCAGGAGGGTTTGATAGAATCATAGAATCCTACAGTGCAGAAGGAGGCCATTGGGCCCATCGAGTCTGCACTGACCACAGTCTCACCCAGGCCCTATCCCCATAATCCCACATATTTACCCTCGCTCGTCCCCCTGACACTAAGGGGCAATCGAGCATGGCTAATCCACCTAACCCACACATGTGAGAGGAAACCGGAGTACCCGGAGGAAACCCACGCAGACATGGGGAGGACGTGCAGTCTCCGCGCTGTCGGTTATCCAAGCCGAGAATTGAACGCGGGTCCCTGGCGCTGTGAGGCAGCAGTGCTACCATGCCGCCCCTTTTGCAACTGCAGAACCTAGAGATTGAACCTTTGAGCCCCGTCAGCACCGGGAATGGAGGTGGACAAGACTGGCCAGCAGACTAGCTTCCTGGCCCCATTCCTGATGTTGGCAATTTGGCTGATGTTGAGACGCTGGGAAAACTGCCACCCCACGGAGCAGAGAGGCACTGGATGAATTGCTTTGTTGAGCAGGGAATACAGAAGCTGACTGAGATTTTCCAGTCGGCCTCCAGTTTCTCAATGCATTGGTTGGGGGGTTGGGGGAGAGACAGATGAACTGTCCGGAGGATAGCGCTCGGTGGCAGGCTTGAGTGTCTGTTCCAGGCAGGCCCAAAAAATGCTGCCCGCGTTGATGGGGATATAGCCCCTTTACACGGCCTCCCCTCACCCCACAGGGGTGCCCTGCATTTTGCAAGTTTTCATTAAAGCTTTTTTAAGGTGGCTGTGAGGGCACCTTCTTGTTGAGGTCCCCTCCCACTTATTTACTTTGTACTGACGCCAGGTGCTTCCATGAGGCAGATAGGCCTCTGATGGGCCCTCCTGTTTCGAGAGCCCATTCCCTGTCCCTAATTGGACAGGGTATAACCCTCCATCCCAATTAGGGGGTCACTCATATGAAAATTTTGATTTTAAAGTTTCCACCTGAAAGATTGGGACTGGAAACAGTCCTGACTCTGTGGGGAAATTTCAGCCCCAGGATCCTGATCCCTTGGGTTTCACCGAGTGGCCAAGGAACCAGAGTGGCCAACGAAAAAAACATTTTGTCCATTTTTGAATGCGGCACAGTGACACAGTGGTTAGCACTGCTGCCTCACAGCACCAGGGACCCAGGTTCAATTCTGGCTTGGGTCACTGTCTGTGTGGAGTTTGCACGTTCTCCCCATGTCTGCATGGGGTTTCCTCCCAGTGCTCCAGTTTCCTCCCACAGTCCAAAGACATGCAGGTTAGGTGGATTGACCATGCTAAATTGTCCCTTAGTGTCCCGGGATGTGTAAATTAGGGGGGTTAGCAGGGTAAATGCGTGGGTTTGCAGGGATAGAATGGGGTTGGGCCTGGGTACAATGCTTTGTAAGAGAATCAATGCAGACTCGATGGGTCAAATGGCCTCCTTCAGCACTGCAGGGATACTATGATTCTATGAAACTTGTAAAATGCAAAGCAGACACCGGCGGTCTGAGTTTCAAAAGGGAAGACCATTTTCCACTTAATTCTGTATCTTATGATGTCATTAGATATTGAAATTTTTAATGAATAGCAGCAAAAAAAAAAGAACTTAAGTCATGATAATGCCTCACATCCAATAAGTGTCCTCCTTCCTGACTAATTTTGGACCAGAGTGTGGCCATTTTGTTTGTCACGGAGCCTGGGTACAACTCTTTGACCTACAGTCCTCAGCATGGGAGGTTTTCCCTCTTGGGTTTTGAAGTCCAGCTTACTTCCATTTTAAGGACAGGTGAATACTTTCCCCGTGTAACAAGACTTTTCAATTTGCCAACCGTATGCCTCTTTTGCCTCTTTTGAAATGCTTTGTAAAATCTACATTTTGACCAAGCTCTTGGTCATCTGCTCTGTTATTTCCATATATGAGAGTACTCTAATACGATATTTCACCCAAAGACTATTAGCATCACACATGGCGGCACAGTGGTTAGCACTGCTACCTCACAGCGCCAGGCACCCGGGTTCGATTCTGGCCTTGGGTGGACTGTCTGTGTGGAGTTTGCACATTCTCCCCATGTCTGCATGTGTTTCCTCCGGGTGCTCCAGTTTCCTCCCACACTCCAAAAATGTCCGGGTTAGGTGGATTGGCCGTGCTAAATTGCCTGTTAGTGTCAGGGGGACGAGCAGGATAAATGAGTGAGGTTACAGGGATAGGATCTGGGTGGGATTGTTGTCGGTGCAGGCTCGATGGGCCGAACAGCCTCCTTCTACACTGTAGGGATTCTATGATTCTATAATCATGCCAATCGGAAAGATCCCAGATTTGGCTGTGGATTTGTATTGAATTTATTTCCACCCTGGGAACAGTGCATTACAATTGGCCTCTGCTTCTTTGGACTAAGAAGGAGACAAAAAAAACAAGTGTGGTGCCTAATCCAGTTTGCTGATCCCCGCTGGAAAGAGAATGAGTGTAAGAGCGTGTGTATATTTTGGCCAAGGTGCAAAACACCCATCGAGCCCTCCCCCAGCAAAGCATGAATATCAATGCAGGAAAATCAATGCATTTTGTAGGCATGAAATGAGTGCCAGATGGACTGCGACATGTTGACTGCGGAATGGACAGTGGAGATTTAAAATGATCAATAAGCATCATTAGGAATCCAAACCCACTGGGTTGAAATTGTTTAATAACATTGTGCAGACGGGGATTAGGAAGGAAGACTTGCTGTCAAACTTGAAAGGAGCTCAAGTTTTTCTTTTGGCATCTATCCTATTCCTGCATTAAAACTACAAGTATCAGCATAGCTTTATTTTCAAAGATTACCATCCCATGATTAAGCACACAGCACTGCCTTTAGTTTGTCTCTAAATGTCTATGGTAGGGATAGGGCATAACTCGCCATCCTTGCCCTCTTGAGGTGTTGAGCTTGGAATATTTCCTGGTTCCACCTCTCGGTTTCCTGGATTATGACACTATGCCGAATTTACGACCAGCAGGCAAAATTAGCTTTGTTGGGCAGTTTGCGGAAGCCACTTATTCCTTTTCAGGTGATGAGAAGGGTTATTGGGTACCTTTTGCCCAGTTGGGATGATAACTAGTCAGAAAGCATCCCTGTATTGGTATGATTCTCTCTCAGTACTGGTAATGCTAAATTGTAGAATCCCTATAGTGCAGTAGGAGACCATTCGGCCCATCGGGTCTGCACTGACTCCCTGACCTAGCCCTCTTCCCCACCCTATCCCTGTAACCCCATGGCTAACCCATGTAACCTACACATTCTTGTTCACTAAGGGGCAATTTAACATGACCAATCCACCTAACCCTACATATCTTTGGATAAAAGCAAATTATTGCTGATGCTGGGATCTGAAACCAGAAGAGAAAATGCTGGAAAATCTCAGCAGGTCTGGCAGCATCTGTAAGGAAAGAAAAGAGATGATGTTTCGGTTCAGATAACCCTTTGTCAAAATGATAGCTTTGACAAAGGGTCATCTGGACTCGAAACGTCAGCTCTTTTCACTCCTTCCAGACCTGCTGAGATTTTCCAGCATTTTCTCTTTTGGCCGCACATCTTTGGCCTGTGGGAGGAAACCGGAGCACCCGGAGGAAAGCCACGCAGACATGGGGAGAATGTGCAAACTCCACACAGCCAATGACCTAAGCCAGGAATCGAACCCGGGTCCCTGCAGCTGTGAGGCAACAGTGCTAACCATTGTGCCACCGTGCCACCCATGTTGTAATTGTTCTTGTCGCAGTACAGCTAATACACCAATAAATGTTGCAATGTTAAGCAAGGCCGTGTCTACACAAACTATCCAGGAAGACTTTATTAAATCATTTTCAGATTCTAATTTGTTAATTAATGGGACTGCCAGAAAGGAAGAGAACAGCCAATTGTTGTTGAAGGCGGATCTGAACATTGCAGTCAACTCGGATGACTGAATTGTGTTACCCCAGAGGATGCCATTCAAAGCTGGACAGCACTTGAAAACTGAATTCCTAAATGCTCTCACAAATTCAATAATTTACAACAAGCATTTTAATTAATCCAGTTTCACAGGCTGTGATGCCCCTGTTAATCAGGAAGCCATTCAATCTATCGTTATTAATGGTCAGGCTGAGAAGAGTAATTTTAACGATAGCGTTTAGATAATCTATCAATGTAGTCAATTCAAATGATCAGTTTGAGTGGTAGTATTAGAAGCATCTTGGAAATATGCATAAAATCATCTGCAACAAATGCCAGAAGAGCAGAGAGTATCGTCCTATTGCCTCCCATTATGCAAAGTGTGTGGGTCATGTATAGGTAGACAGAGGTACATTAGTTAGTTCATGCAAGAAGAACTTGAAGAACCAAAGAGACTTGACTCAACATGAGGTTCACCTGTGTTTAAGGAATTGGGGGAAAACAAATAGTTACCAAGGGTGAGCTCTTCCAGATCTTAGCGAAAAGTTCTATTTGTTCTAATGAGGAGATTCTATGCACCATCCCCCCTGCCCCCCGCCCCCCCCCCTCCCCCCCGCTCCCGCCAATCTAGGGAAAGAATGTCACGATGTCACGGCTAGAAGAACATCAGTATCAGGACAGGAAGGACACTAACAACAAAAACGAGAAAAAAAAACATCGCAAAACTGCTGAGTGGGCCAAGTTTCAAGCTTCCATAGAAGACAGTTTGTAAGGGTAATTTACCTAATCGTTCTATGTCCTCTTCAGAAGAGGAGAGAGGAATAATAGGTCCCGTAAATCAAGATTTTGAATTTAGCACAAAGAAGAACAAGGTAGTCATGACTGAATTAACACAAAATAAATGTGCTAAAACAGATGCCCCGACTTTGGCAAATTTGACCATCAAAGTGATAAATGAAGATAATAGTGGCCCCAGAAGTGAGCAAATTAATAATATGGTAATTAACAGAAAACTAAAAGGTGATGGAGCTAAATATAAACGATTGGCTGAAACTAATCAAGATAACTATTAATAAAAATCCACCATTTAAAAATACTGAAGGAAGAAAGTGATAGGATAGATAGAAACAGAAATTTAAAAAACCCAAAGTTTATAAAACTGCTAAGCAAGGTCTTGCCAGATAACTAATGAGTGTACCAAGTCAGGTATCGGTCCTTTGAATGCGTTAGAATTAGAAAACGATTTTGTGCTACGATTATCCAAAGACAGTAATAAAGCCGTAACTAAAATGTAAGCCGTAAATGGAAACTTTTATTTATTAGTTTCACACGTAGGCTTACATTAACACTACAATGAAGTTACTGTGAAAATCCCCTAGTCGCCACACTGTTCGGTTACACTGAAGGTGAATTTAGCATGACCAATGCACCCTAACCAGCACGTCTTTCGGACTGTGGAGGGAAACCTGAGCACCCGGAGGAAACCCACGTAGACACGAGGAGAACATACAGACTCCGCACAGACAGTGACTCGAGCCAGGAATCAAACCAGGGTCCCTGGCGCAGTGAGGCAGCAGCGCTAACTGCTGTGTCGCCCAGAGAGGTGACCTAGAAACTAAGCTTCAGCTCTGGATCATTAATTTAATGTTAAGTTGTCTCAAACCTTCACAGCGTTTTGATATTTTAAAACCTTATTTTATCCCTTGATTTTATTATCAATTAGCTCTTGTGGAACTATCCCTGAACACATTGATTGCTCTTGATGGCACAATTAGAAAGGAGGCCAAGAATATCCTTCATCTTCCTAAGGATATTGCGGATGGAATTTTATACTCCGAGGCAAGAATTGGTGGACTTGGATTGACCAAACTAGATTTACAAATCCCCATAGCCATTCTTAAAAGGATTGAATCCTTCAAACGAAGTTCTGATCAGATTAGCAAGGCTTCTTTTTTTATACTGCTGCAAAGATTTGGGTGAAAAGAGGAGTCAAGTTTAGAAGCTCAACAGAATGGGTGGAATGTTTCCAACCCTTCTTGCTGGTGGATCTTCGATCAAGTCAAAGGTGACACCCCATGGCAGGTTCCACAGTGAGGCGGGCAAGCATACAAAACACAATTGACCTTGGCGGAACCAGAAGATCCCGCCAGCGGGCAATGGTGAACCATCTGAACCATGTTGGTGGGGGGTTGGGGGGGGGGGGGGGGGGGGTGAGTGGCCGATTTTAAGAGCTAATTGACAATACCTCCTGGGGTGGATTTGTAGGTATGCCACCTACCCCCCTGGAACAACTAGCAGCCCAAAAAACATCAAATTTCTTTAAACTTAGGGTGATTATGAATTGGAAGAATGGACTGCATGAATTATCAGGGCATTGGTACGTCGTACCTTCAAAACGAGATTGTTCCAAACCACTGGCTACATTTTAATTGTTTTAAACAGTCTGTTTTTATTCCTGCTCTTTTACTCAGGTGTAACATCTACGTCACCAGATACTTTCTATCCTTCAGAAGACCTGCGATTGTCACTAAAAGCAGCAAGACGTTTAACAACACCAGGTTAAAGTCCAACAGGTTTATTTGGTAGCAAAAGCCACACAAGCTTTCGGAGCTCCAAGCCCCTTCTTCAGGTGAGCACTCACCTGAAGAAGGGGCTTGGAGCTCCGAAAGCTTGTGTGGCTTTTGCTACCAAATAAACTGTTGGACTTTAACCTGGTGTTGTTAAACTTCTTACTGTGTTTACCCCAGTCCAACGCCGGCATCTCCACATCATTGTCACTAAAGGCAGACGTTGTAATATCGTCAATGAGACCATTTCTCATATTTCAGATAGCTGCCCCATGTTAAAAATGTTTGGATTGTCAGGCACAACAAGGTTCTCCATCTTCTTAAGGGCAACATAGCTGGTTTCATCAAACTGTACATCAGGACTGATAATGGATTACTTTTCAAACCCTTTGTAAAGGTGACAATGTATCATCAGAGTTGAAGATAATGCCAACTCCTTACAGAAAGCCTGAGATGAAAAGGTGCAGAAGTATCAAAACTTGACAGTCAAAATTAAAATCCTAACTGGCGGGCGAAACGTAAAATATTTTGGCTTTGTTGTCTGCTCACAAAGAAAGTGGTACGAATTTTTTTTTTTAATTCATTAATGAAGCTTTTAAAAATTGCTCGGTTTAAAAATTTTGCTCAACAAACAGGGGGCGGCGTGGTGGCACAGTGGTTAGCACTGCTGCCTCACAGCGCCAGGGACCCGGGTTCAATTCCGGCCTCGGGTCACTATCTCTGCGAAGTTTGCATTTTCTCCCCGTGTCTGCGTGGGTTTCCTCCGGGTGCTCCAGTTTCCTCCCACAGTCCAAAGATGTGCGGGTTAGGTTGATTGGCCGTGCTAAATTGTCCCTAGTGTCAGGAGGATTCGCAGGGTAAATATGAGGTGCTACAGGAATAGGGCCTGGGTGGGATTGTGGTCGGTGCGGACTCAATGGGCCAAATGACCTCCTTCTGCACTGCAGATTCTATGATTCTAAACATCCAGACTTGACATGCTTTAAACGGTATAACTTTTACAAATTTCTATGGATGGTTGGTTTTGGCTATTATATTCTTTGTATTTTCTTTTTATTTTACTGCCCTAGCTTTGTAGCTGCTTTATCCTATTTTTAGATTAATTGTTGTTTTCCTGATTTCCTAGTTTTAGGAATAAAGTTTTGCATTATTTTATCACCACTTGTTGGATACAACACATTTCAAATGATGGAAGAGAATATCCATCTGCCCGTTGGAATGGAATTCTGCCCAGCTCTCAAACCCATCCTAAGCCTGCTTGTCCCTGTCGCTATGATACCTTCTATTTAATTTTATTTTATTGACTCTCTTACGGTCACTTAAAAAAAGCTGTACCACTAGCGTGGACCCTCACTCAGAATTATGCACACATCAGGATTATGGGCACAAGTTCCCTTTTTCCATCCATTGTGGAATGGCGTGAAAAGCAGCCACCTTGCTTTCTCTTCACACATAGAATCCCTACAGTGCAGAAGGAGGCCATTCGGCCCATCGGGTCTGCCCCGACCACAATACCACCCAGGCACTATTCCCGTAACCCCACATATTTACCCTGTTGATCACCCGTCACACTAGGGTCAATTTAGCATGGCCAATCAACCTAACCCGCACATCTTTGAACTGTGGGAGGAAACCGGAGCACCCGGAGAAAACCCACGCACACACGGGGAGAATGTGTAAACTCCACACAGACAGTGACCCGAGGCTGGAATTGAACCCAGGTCACTGGCGCTGTGAGGCAGCAGTGCTAACCACTGTGCCACCGTGCTGCCAGCATAGTGCTACCTTCAGTATAATTGTTTTACATTTACAAGCATCAAAACTGTTAAGCAGTAATAGACCTTTCCATATTAAAAATAAAGGCTAAGAAAGCTTGACCTATTATATCACTCCATTAACAGCAGTAAATGGAAATTGCATAAACACCGCCTAATAAGCTAATGTCAGCTCCTATAAATGGCATGAGTAAAGATTAGCCAACTTTTAAAACCTCACTAACATCATGGAGCACTGTGTGCAGTGTTGGTCTTAACACAGTAGGAAAGACGTTGAGACAGTAGTGAGTGTTTCCTTGGAAGGAACTCTTCAAACGCAGACAATAAAAATACAACAAAACTTACTCCAATTTATAAATCAAAGAAAGGGTTTAATAAAAAAAACTTCATTACTCCAAAATTGGGGCCACGCCCTGGGCCAATCCAAGTTCCCCCACAATTTCCAACAGGTACTCATTTATAGTGAGTCAGCTGACCATCATATCATTCTGTAATTGGTTCCATGGTTTACTGAGTCAGCTGACCCTTACAGTTTGTTGCCATTGGTCACATTACATCCAATACAATGTTGTCACTGGTTACATTCTAACAATGAGGATACGGCAGGTATTCGTTAGATTGCTACTGGTGTGAGCAGATACAAAGTAAGATTTGAAAAATTGAGCCAGATTTCATTAAAAGAACAAATCACAGGTTATTTGATAGAGGTGCTTAGAATGACGAAGGCTGGAACAGAGTGCTGAGATTGTTTGCAGTAGATGACGGGATCTGGAACGATAGAATCCCTACAGTGCAGAAGGAAGCCATTTGGCTCATCAAGTCTGCACCGACTCTCCAAAGGAGCACCTTATCCAGGCCCACCTTTCCACCCTATCCTTATATCCCCTCGCGTTTACCATAGCTAATCCTAACCTACATATCTTTGGACTCCAAGGGGCAATTTAGTATGGCCAATCCACCTAACCCGCGCATCTTTGGAATGTGGGAGGAAACCAGAGTACCCGGAGGAAACCCACGCAGATACAGGAAGAAAGTGCAAACTCCACACAGTCACCCAAGGCTGGAATTGAACCCGGGTTTCTGGTGCTGTGAGGCAGCAGTGCTAACCACTGTGGAAGAGATTTAGTCATGATGTGGAGATGCCACCGTTGGACTGGGGTAAACACAGTAAGAAGTCTCACAACACCAGGTTAAAGTCCAACAGGTTTATTTGGTAGCAGAAGCCACTAGCTTTCGAAGCGCTGCTTCTTCATCAGGTGAGTGGGATTTCAGTTCACAAACAGGGCATGTAAAGACACAAACTGAATTTACAAAATAATGGTTGGAATGCGAGTCTTTACAGGTAATCAAGTCTTAAAGGTACAGACAATGTGAGTGGAGAGAGGGTTAAGCACAGGTTAAAGAGATGTGTATTGTCTCCAGCCAGGACGGTTAGTGAGATTTTGCAAGCCCAGGCAAGTCGTGGGGGTTACAGATAGTGTGACATGAACCCAAGATCCCGGTTGAGGCCGTCCTCATGTGTGCGGAACTTGGCTATCAGTCTCTGCTCAGCGATTCTGTGCTGTCGTGTGTCGTGAAGGCCGCTTTGGAGAAGAGATTTAGCACAGAGGCAGGGGAAACATTTTTACACAGAAGATGTTGATGCTGTGCAATTCACCACTGGAGCTAGTGATTGAAGCAGATACCATGTTAGCATCTTAAGAATTAACTTGCGATGGGGTTGAAGAAAAGAGACATGGGAACAGGCCAATTGATGTGAAGAGTAAAACCCAACCAATATGGACTGGTTCCATGTTGTAATCGTTCTAAGTATATTTTTAAAAGTCCATGTTTCTGATGGGTCTATGAGTCAGTGATGGCAGACGTGACCTTTGACTTCACAAACAGTAATGGTGTTGAGAAAAAGTCAACAATGGCCAAGAGCCATAGCTGCTGGTGCCTCTCTGCCTTTTCTGACTATTAGAGCAGCTATCATATCTCCTTAATACAGGAGAACTGATGGGATTTGTAACAGTCTAGTAGGAGACTAAAATATTCGACTTAAACCGCTGTTATTGTGCTGTTGTTGATAAAGCTGCTCTATACTATAAAACCTTGAAAGTAGAGATTCATTTTCAAAAGTGTTTTTTTTTTGCAGTGAATCAGACACTAAACGACAAATCTCTAAGGGCTTTAATACTGATATTAAGGTGCTGGAAGGATATCATTCAAACAAAAGCACGCAACATTACAGCATGGTTCTCTCAATATTGCCTGACCAATGTGGACGTCTAGCTCACTTCAATCCCATTGGAAGAGAACCGTAAGGAGCGATAATTTTCCACACTTCATTCTAAAGATTCCTGAAATGTCAACTCCCGGACACTTGTTGGTTATTGAATTTTCTTCCGTGATGTCTGTCACGTGTCAGTATATAAACTGGCATTGTTCAAATCAAGTTGGGAGTGAGGGAGCCTTGTCCAATTTGCATGCATGATTCTCTCATTAGTTATCAAGCCATAACTTTAGCTTCTGTTAAAATGTATTAAGCTCTGATGTTCAGATAACATCTCGGGGAGGGGGGGGAATTTTGGTTAGATTTTTAGGAATATTTTGAGGCTACACATACAACTTAAAAAAAAAGGGCATCAATTTTCTGGTAACTAGGCTCCAAATAAAATTTAATTGGGATTCAGACAAAATGAGTTCCTCGACCATCAACCTGGTGAATATAGCCATGGGAATACACGGTGCTATGACAATCCCGATAGCATCGCCACTCATTACTGGAGCTATTCTACTCTGCTCATTTCCACAATATCTGCTGTTCCTTAAGGCATGATAAGTGCAGCGCCCTTCCCACCCTTAAAGCTACTCCAGAATTAGGATGCTAATCTATGCATATAAAATACCCCTGAGATTATAGATGATAGCGGTATCTATCATATTACGGAGCTAATAATACTCATGGTTACTGTTGGCTGTGGAAACTACCCAGTTTTTATTGCTTAAAACAAGCTGTGCATGTGCAGTTATTTAAAATTCATGACTACCAATAGTAATTTCTAACCACTGGGCTTTGCTGCTGACATGAAAAAGGTCCTTACAGACCAACAAGAGGCAAACTTGTTTACAGGGGCAGCACGGTGGCACAGTGGTTAGCACTGCTGCCTCACAGCGCCAGGGACCCGGGTTTAATTCCGGCACTGGGTGACTGTCAATTTGGAGTTTGCACATTCTCCCCGTATCTGTGTGGGTTTCCTCGGGTGCTCCAGTTTCCTCTCTCAGTCCAAAGATGTGCAGAGTTAGGTGGATTAGCCGCACTAAATTGCCCCTTAGTGTCCTAAGATGTTAAGGTGAGATGGATTAGCCATGGGAAATGTGGTGGGTTACGGGGATAGGGCCTATGTCAGAGATTTTGTCTGAGAGATAGTGCAGAATCGATGGGCCAAATGGCCTCTTCTGCACTGTAGGGATTCTATGATTCTATGAAACTGCATTCCTGACTGATCGGGATAGATTGTGTGCTCAGTCTGGCAGAGAAGGGGAGGCAGTGGCATAGTGGTATTGTCACTGGACTAGTAATCCAGAGACCCAGGGCAATACTCTGGGGACCCAGGTTTGAAAACCACCATGCTAGATAGTGAAATTTGAATTCAATAAAAAATATCTGGAATTAAGAATCTACTGATGACCATGAAACCATTTGCCGATTGTCGTAAAAACACATCTGGTTCACCAATGTCCTTTAGAGAAGGAAATCTTCCGTCCTTACCTGGTCTGGCCTACATGTGACTCCAGAGCCACAGCAATGTGGTTGACTCTTAAATGTCTTCTGGGATGGGCAATAAATGCTGGTCCAGCCAGCGACGCCCACATCCCATGAATGAGTATAAAAATAATAATCTCTTCCAATCATTCTAGACCCTTCCAGAGACACCAGTGGAGCCTCATTCAGCTTTTAGCCATGTGACTGGTGGCAGGGTTGCAAAGTAGATGTAGATTGCAATAATCAATCATAATCATAATGGGTTTTTCTAAAGCAATGCACAGTGCATCGTTGATACAACCTGAGGCAGACAGAAATGTTGTGATGACTACCTCTGGTCTGTATTCATGGGTCCGTTTATAAGCGAACTTATAAGCAATAGAGAATTTGTTAAGGATATGTTTTCTGCATGAAAACTCTTGACTTGACAAGTTAATAGATTTTCACTGTTTGTATCTTTTAGAGTTACAGACATGCGTAAACGAACATAAAGGGATCATTTTGCTGAAAACCCTGATTTTGAGAGTGCTACACACATTTCATTCTGAGATTTGACAATACATTTGCAAGTCTAATGTTCGCCTCAGCCTCTGCAAGCTGAGGAGGACAATGCATTCGGGAGAGGAAAGATAAATGAGACAGTGGGCATTTAATGCTTTCAGTGAATCTGTACCCATTGCATACACCAGCAACTTACTCGACACAGTGAATAGGCACATTCCAGTATTTTAATGCACTTTTGCAACTTACACTTCCTGGTGCTCTTTAGCCTATGTAACTTAAATTGCCTATCCCACTTAAATCAAATCTGATTTTTTCATTATTTTAAAGACCTCAGTTAGATCTTGATGAAGTCCACACTTTCCCACACTACAAAGAAGCTGATTCTCACTGTCACTCACGACAACTGAGGTCTCCAAGCTGGAGAGAAAATTAAAATCGCCTAGGTTACATACTTGAGAGAAAGCAACAAGAAGATTGCTGTGCTGAATTTTAACCAGCTCCCTTGAGCATCTGGCAGCAAGAGTCTTGCAGAGACATTCAGACCATCCCCTATGTTTGCACGCTGGGGGTTTTCCCTGCTGGCCTGATGGAAGCTGCGATAGGTTTCTCACCAGGTGAAGCCTACACCAAGGGGAACCATGGCCATTACAAACCCCAACAGTTCAACTTTCCTGGTGGGGCTCCAAGGAAGAATGCTCCTTCTGGGCACCCCATAAGGACACTTTGGCCGGAATTTTACTGGCACGCCCTCCTCAATTCCGGGGGGAGGGGGGGGGGCGAGGCTCGGAGAACGGCATTCTCCATTGGCCTTGGGCGGGATCGTGCGAACCTCGGGTGGACCTGCCAGTAAAATTCTGCCCCTTATCTCTGCCAATTCTTCCCAAGTGTGAATCCCCTAGTGACGCATCCTTCGAAGTTGATCCCGCCACTTGCCCGGCTGCTCTGGGCATGCTACTTTGCACCACATTGTCCCTATGTCATAGAATCCCGACACTGGCCATTCGGCCCAACAAGTCTGCACCGACTCTCTAACAGAGTATCTTACCCAGACCCTATCCCCCGCCCTACACCCATAACTCTACACATTTCCCATGGCTAATCCATCTAATCTGCATATCGTGGGATACGAAGGGGCAATTTAGCATGGCCAACCCACTTAATCTGCACATCTTTGAACTGTGGGAGGAAACCGGAGCACCCAGAGGAAACCCACTCAGGCACGGGGAGAATGTGCAGACTCCACACAGACAGTGACCCAAGAATTGGACCCGGGTCCCTGGCACTGTGAGGCAGCAGCGCTAGCCACTGTGCCATCGTGCCACAGCACTTCTGTCGCAGAGAGTGATTTTCCACTTCAACTCATGATATACCAGCCCAAAACCTGCCTTGGGTGAAAATTAAGTATTCCACTTGTGACCTGACCTTGTATAAAGATATGATACTTACTTTATATTCACTTATCCTGGCAATACGTTCGAACACTTTGTTTTCACAGTAGCCTTATGCTAATAGCCAGAGACTTTCAATGACTCACATACCATAAACTGTAGGTCTGTCTTAGTCATCTTCCATATCCACCTCTGCACTAGTGTATTACCATATATCTGGCCATGTCAAAGGAAACGTGCCAGATTTTGGCCCATTCTCTCAAAGCCACTAGCCTGCAATCTGTTATTTCATCAAAGATCCTCAAGCTGCACTAACATGTTGCCTTGCCAACTTGCTGATAAATTCTTTTGGCATCTCCATTCAAATTGTTGAGAAAGATGGTAGAGTGGCAACAATCCCAACGCTGATCCTTGTCATCACAGGCCTTCAGGGAGAGAATTGCAACGTGCATAAGGCCATGTCCTTGGAGCTAAAGGGATATGGGGGAAGGCCGGATCAGAGCATTGAATTTGATGATCAGCCAGGATCTGAATAAATGGCGGAGCAAGCTGGAAGGGCCTATTCCTGCTTCTAGTTTCTGTGGATGTTTCTATTTATGATGACCAATGGTTTCTGGCATCAATGGTGCAAACTACCCAGCCTTCAGGAGAACAGTGACCACGACACCACACAACCCTGCCACAGCAACCTCTGCAAGACGTGCCGGATCATCGACACAGATGCCATCATCTCACGTGAGAACACCATCCACCAGGTACACGGTACATACTCTTGCAACTCGGCCAACGTTGTCTACCTGATACGCTGCAGGAAAGGATGTCCCGAGGCATGGTACATTGGGGAAACCATGCAGACGCTGCGACAACGGATGAATGAACACCGCTCAACAATCACCAGGCAAGACTGTTCCCTTCCTGTTGGGGAGCACTTCAGCGGTCACGGGCATTCGGCCTCTGATATTCGGGTAAGCGTTCTCCAAGGCGGCCTTCACGACACACGACGACGCAGAGTCGCTGAGCAGAAACTGATAGCCAAGTTCCGCACACATGAGGACGGCCTCAACCGGGATATTGGGTTCATGTCACACTATCTGTAACCCCCACAGCTTGCCTGGACCTGCAGTGTCTCACTGGCTGTCCTGTCTGGAGACAATACACATCTCTTTAGCCTGTCTTGATGCTCTCTCCACTCACATTGTTTGTATCTTAAAGACTTGATTAGCTGTAAGTATTCGCATTCCAACCATTATTCATGTAAATTGAGTCCGTGTCTTTATATGCCCTGTTTGTGAACAGAATTCCCACTCACCTGAAGAAGGGGCTTAAGGCTCCGAAAGCTTGTGTGGCTTTTGCTACCAAATAAACCTGTTGGACTTTAACCTGGTGTTGTTAAACTTCTTACTGTGTTTACCCCAGTCCAACGCCGGCATCTCCACATCAATGGTGCAGCACAGAGGAAATGTAAAAGTGGGGTAGGGCAGTATTAGTAAATTGGGGGCTACAGAGTGGGGGGGCGGTCACTGACATAGAGAGAGCCCATGATGCACAAAAAAGAGCATTTTCAGCGACCCTACATGAGTGTTGGTTTGAAACCCTTCCAATACGTTGCTTTACTCATAATTTGCAGCACCCGCTCCATCCTCACAAGTGAAATGAAATGATATTCCCATACAGGAGCCGCTTTCTCCCCCCCCCCCCCCCTCCCCCTATCCAGAGCTGAATGATCTTGCAGTACTGTTTGTCAAGTTTCGTGTGACACAAGCCTATCTGTCTGACTGTCGGGATTGAAAAATGTTTGATTAAAATAAGATTAAATAACTCAAATGAGAGAGTCGAGTGACAGTGATGGACTGCCAGGACTCAGTGTGGAATTGAGATTGAGAATAGTGAGCTTATGAAATTTATTTACTTCAGATCAATAGGACACTGTTGCAAGATAGTGATTCTGTACATCATTCTCCTCTTTTTGCCCAATATATGAAAAAGGAATCAGATAACTGAGACTTCACACTGTCTTGTTTTCTCTTCCTTTCAGCCTCATCAGTCTGAACGATGCTCTGTTGAACAAGTCATTGTGAGAGAGCGCGGTGTAATCTATTTACTTAGAATGCATGCTTTGCTGCTTTTTAGCATAAACCATTCCAAATTATCAGTCATCCTAAGAGATGGATGCTCTGAAAATATAATATACATGCAATCCTGACAGCGCAGAATTAATGATTTACATGTACATCAAGTTTTGTCACTGCTCAGCTTCAGGTTTGGGCACTCAGTTTAACATTACCATCTGAACAACAACTCGAAGTCCATATCTGACTGTGTGTATCGGCACCGCCCATTCCCTTTTCCGTAGCATTTTGGTTTACAGATCGAGGGCTTCTCGAGGTGTTCTGTGTTTTTTCTTTATTCATTCGTGGGACATGGGCGTTGCTGGCCGGCCAGCATTTATTGTCCATCCCCAGTTGCCTGAGGGCAGTTGAGAGTCGACCACATTGCTGTGGGTCTGGATTCACTTGTAGGCCAGACCGGGTAAGGACGGCAGATTTCCTTCCCTAAAGGACATTAGTGAAATAGATGGGATTTGACGACTATCGACAATGGGTTCCATGGTCATCAGTAAAGTTTAAAGTTTATTTATTAGGGTCACACAGTAGGCTTGCATTAACACTGCAGTTCATGAAGTTACTGTGAAAATCCCCTAGTTGCTACACTCCAGCGCCTGTTTGGGTACACTGAGGGAGAGTTTAACACCTAACCAGCACGTCTTTTAGACTGTGGGTGGAAACCGGAGCACCCGGAGGAAACCCACGCTGACACGAGGAGAACGTGCAGACTCCACACAGATATTGACGCAAGCCGGGAATCGAACCCGGATCCCTGGTGCTATGAGGCAGCAGTGCTAACCACTGTGCCACCGTGCTGCTCGATAAATTCTTAATTCCAGATATTATTATTTATTGAATTCAAATTCCACCATCTGCCGTGGCAGGATTCAAACCCAAGTCCCCAGAACATTCGCTGAGTTTCTGGATTAATAGTTTAGTGATAATACCACGAGGCCATCACCTCCCCCATCTCGATGGCTCAATGGGCAAATATACTCTGTGACAGGATAGGAGTGATAATGAAAGAGCCTTCATTTTCAGCCCGGGTCCACACTCGAGCAGCATTACCACGGGGGGAACTGCAACCGGGATCCTACTCCCAGCTTTCTGTAAAAGAGAAAGAGGAACAGCCAAGAATTCCTCTTCTGATTTCACCATCCAACAGCTAGTGCTGAATGATGAATCCGCTTGGACACTGGGTGATGGCAAGATCGGGCATCACTGATATCACACCCAGCAGGCTCAAGAATGACAAAGATAAAAGATACTACCGCCCCCCGCACCACAACAGTATAAATCTCATCCTATTTCCAATTGTCTTCAGCTCTGACAAAGTGTCATCCAGACTTGAAACTTTGACTCTGTTCTCTCGCCACAGATGCTGTCAGACCTGCTGAGATTTTCCAGCATTTTCTGTTTCATAGAATCCTACAGTGCAGAAGGAGGCCATTCGTCCCATCGAGTCTGCACCGACCACAATCCCACCCAGGCCCTATCCCCACAACCCCATGCATTTACCCCAGCTAGTCCCCCTGACACTAAGGGGCAATTTAGCGTGGCCAATCAACCTAACCCGTACATCTTTGGACTGTGGGAGGAAACCCACGCGGACACGGGGAAAATGTGCAGACTCCGCACAGACAGTGACCCAAGCCGGGAATCAAAGCTGGGTCCCTGGCGCTGTGAGGCAGCAGTGCTAACCACTCTGCCACCGTGCTGCCCTAAAGGACATTAGGTAACTGGATAGGTTTTTGCTCAAGAATGACTAGTTTGACTACCTGAGACTCAGCAGCCTTGGAGCACCCATAGAGAGGCCTTGCCGCCCTCAGAAGAGAATTGAACCAAATAAAAATGTTTAAGTTACTTGTAACAGTGAAAAGTAACTTTATTTTCTTTGGTATCCTATTATTTTGTAGTACTCCAACTTTTAGCTTTGGGAAATTGGGGTATGCGGCAAAAAGCCTTTTTTAATAAGTAGGAACATTTTAAAATGTCATCTACCAAATCATAAATTACCTGGCTGTGATCAAAATTTGTGAAAGGCTAGATTTAATCAAGCATAATACAAATGTTCTAGGCTTTATATTTCCAATCTAAAATGAAGAGGTTTTTAATATCTATATTAAATAATCACAGAAGGTCATGTCAGTGCAACTGAGGGAAAATGTGGAGCAGAGCTTATGAAATGCATTAGTTGTGATCTATGTCTGTAATGTTAGTAAAGTAAAATTAGATTACACTAATGTCTGCATTTTGGAAGACATTTAAGCCACAGTGGATTATTGCACTAGCTTTGTAAAGGTTATGTTAGGGACTTTGTAAAGATTTTAACTTCAAATAACTGCAGAGGCTTGTTCATCATTAACTAGCAGAAGCTTATCTTATATAAATAGTCCCAGCTGTGGTTTTGTACTGAGCATTATGCCATGATTTAGAGGACTCTCGTCCAATGGAAACAGTATTAAGCGTCCTGAAAACGGCAGGGGGCAAATTAATGCCCTGCGCACATTGACGGAACAGACATACCTTCCTTCCCCAGGACTCAACCACTGGATACCACATAGTCCACCCAACCCTCCACCCTCTGCTCGAATCTCAACCCACTCAATAGAACAGGTTGCCCATTGAAACTATTGGGCAGGCAACTAATATTGTCGAACCTCCAGAATTGCGATTAATGCCCAGGGCAGTGTGTAAGAAAAATCATTAAAATATTCTACCTTTTTTCCCATTTTCTTTGAACACTGTTGTTTATTAGTTATTAACCAATTGGAGAAGGCAGTTTGGCTGGGTAAGGTGATTGAAGGTGAGAGGTCATGTGGTAACCTCCAGTAATGGTCTCCAACCAGAGTTGGTGAGCTCCAACAACCAGCCACCCAATCATCATGCCCAAGAATCCTGTAGGGTTGGGGCATACTAACTCCACTAGCAAATTCTGTGTGGGTGGCACAGTAGTTAGCACTGCTACCTCACAGCGCCAGGGATCCAGGTTCAACTCTGGCCTCGGGTCACTGTCTGTGTGGGTTTAATCCGAGTGCTCCGGTCTCCTCCCACAGTCCAAAGATGTGCGGGTTAGGTTGATTGGCCATGCTAAATTGCCCCTTAGTGTCAGGGGATTGGCAGGGTAAATGTGTGGGGTTGCAGAATAGGGCCTGGGTGGGATTGTGATCGGTGCAGACTCGATGGGCCGAATGGCCTCCTTCTGCACTGTACTGATTCTATGACTGTCTGTGTGGAGTTTGCACATTCTCCCCGTATCTGCATGGGTTTCCTCCGGGTGCTCCAGTTTCCTCCCACAGTCCAAAGACGTGTGGATTGGATTGATTGGCCATGCTAAAATTGCCCCTTAGTGTCAGGGGGATTAGCAGGGTAAATACTTCAGGTTACGGGGATAGGACCTGGGTGGAATTGTGGTCAGTGCAGACTCGATGGGCCGAATGGCCTCCTTCTGCGCTGTAGGGATTCTATGACTGTCTGTGTGGAGTTTGCACATTCTCCCCATGTCTGCGTGTGTTTCCTCCGGATACTCCGATTTCCTCCCACAGTCCAAAGACATGCGGGTTAGATTGATTGGCCATGCTAAAATTGCCCCTTAGTGTCAGGGGGATTAGCAGGGTAAATACTTCAGGTTACGGGGATAGGACCTGGGTGGGATTGTTGTTGGTGCAGGCTTGATGTGTCGAATGGCCTCCTTCTGCACTGTAGAGATAGTATTCTATTCTATTCTAATTCAGTTCCTCAGGAGAGAGGGACAGTTATCAGTTCACTTTTTAGTTGCACATTCACAATAAAGCAGGTGACTGATATTGTCCTATTGGATAAAGAGTTTGAGTGCATGCAACATGCAATCTGATTCCCAGACACCAATAGCGAAGAAGATCTAAAATGGCATTTTTTGTGCGCTGTAAATTGCTTTCTGCCTGAATTCTGGAAGTCCTTGTATCCAAACAGCTATTGCACGGAAGGGAACAAGATAGTAAGTTGAAGTTTAAGATCAGTGGCTAACAATTTCATGCCAGAATGAGAATAGTAATCGCATCTTGCACAGTGCAGGCACTTTAGAAATGATGGATTCCACATTCACACCAGCATGAAAAATCGTTGTGTCTTTTCCAAACATCGTTAAAGTCTGTAGCCAACTCAAGCTTAGTAATCAAATTGCTTTGCATGCAGATTCAAGGCAGCAGAACGCAGTATTGTAATAATGATTATACAACTGGTGTGGAAAGATAGTCAGGGAGATAAGTCGACATTATCACATTCCAATCTGGTCCACCATTTCTCAAATAAGGCGATAACATCACACACAGAGTTATCTTCAGATAAGAAAAATGGCAACGGTGTAAAAATGTTAGACAGCTCATACACTCTTCCACCTCTGTACAACCTTCAGTCATTCCCACAATAAAAATATCATTTCGTCCCTCCACAGACAAGTACAGAAAAATAAATTACATGGTGCTCAGATGATAGGCTCCAATACTTTCCCTACTTTCATGAACCTACATTCAAATCTTGCCAGCACAAACACTAACGCACCTTCAGGCTCTCAGCATCACATCATCCATCTGTGGTGCACACGTCACAGGTTTTCTCGGAAGGTTGTAGCTTCAGTGCAGGAATCTGAAGCATGTAAATCAGGGCAGCTTGGAGGAAATGCTGCAATGTCAAAGGTGTCATCTTTTTGGATGATCTTCTGGTCCCACCGCTGCCAATGGGATTTCTCATTTAAGGCACCTCAAGTTGCCGGGAAGCTCGCCGGCAAGAGTGCGCTGACCAGAAAATCCCACTGGCGTGAACGACAGGAGCATTCTGGCCAAGGTCTCTTCTCTGTCTGTTCGGGTAGCCATGGTGCTATTCGAAGAGGAGCTGGTGAATTCTCACCTTTTCCCTCCTAACTTTAATTCCTTAAGCACCATCACCAAAACAGACCAACTGTCCATTTGCTATCTAAATGCATACCTGTTAATGGAAACCTTTGTAATGGTTTCATCGAATCATAGAACCCCTACAGTGCAGAAGGAGGCCATTCATACAGTGCATACGTTAGCTGCCATGTTTGCCCAGACAGCAATGTTTGACACTGCAGTACATATATAGATATTGGGGCAGGTGACCAATAGTTTGGTTGAAGGTGTAGGTTTTAAGGAGCATCTTAAAGGAAAAGGCAGAGGCAGAGAAGATTAGAGAGGGAATTTCAGAGATTAGGATCTTAAGGCGTGACCACTAATGACAGAGCAATGAAAATTGGATATGTGCGACAGAAGCCAGCCCTGGAGGAACACACAGAAGCCAATAGTAGATAACAGACTATGTAAGTGAGCATACTGGAAGGGAAATTCTGAGAACGCGTATTTTATCTGGCTTATGTTGTAGGAAATCATGTACAAAATATTTGGGGAACATAATCACAGTAATTACATGGGGTTATGGGGATAGGACCTGGGTGGGATTGTTGTGGGTGGAGGCTCGATGGGCTGAATGGCCTCCATTCTGCACTGTTATTGATCCTATGATTCTATAAAACAATTACAAAGGCTTCCAATAACAGGTGTGTATTTAGAGGTTTAAGTAATATGCTATTCTTGAAGATGGTGGGGGAAGTAAATCCGTATGTAGCAAGAAATCCAAGTACCCAGCATTGGAATTGATGTCTTTTTCTCTACATATAAAATGTCTTCAACTGTGGAAATGTAGCAGAGATTTGAGTTCAGGCAAGTAAATGGATCACTCAAACTGTGAAAAACCCTCCGTGTTGTAAATGATATGGTTCATATAATCATTCTGAGTCAATAAGCAACCTGCTACATACATTCTTTTTATGATTACTGTCCAATTCGAACCACCCAACAGTGGCTAACAGTGGAACGGTGAAGAAAAAAATCAGCATTATCAATTAACAGACTGTTAAACCATCATTAGTAAAACTGTATTCACTTTATAGCCTAATGACTTGAAAGGATATTTCGTGTGTTTTGTGATTTATAGCTGTCATGTACGTAAAATCAAAGTCTGATGCATGTGCCGGCAGACTCGCAGTATTCTGGTTCCATATATTAACGGCTGAAACCGCAATTCAACAAAATTGTTAAATTCCAGTTTCCAAACTATAATGTCCTTCAAAAGTGGATTGATGTCCAAGATAAAGAACGACCTGTCAGTGCAGTTTCAAAATTGGAAAGTGTGCTCACTCCGAGATGCCAGTAGCAACCACAACACCAATTTCTCACGACATATTTTAATATGCAAATACAGAGAATCACCTCAAGAGCTGATGCAACAACTCCGCCGAAGGGCAAGAAAGCTGTGGCTTGATTCGTAAAATAGATTTATGTTTTAAATACCAGACAAGGGCATCTCCGTTTGCAATCCTTCTTACCCTTGAAACAACAACTGTTTACTACATAAATTCAACCGTATGGAATCAGAGACTCCCTACCGTGCAGAAGGAGGCCATTCAGCCCATTGAGCCTGCACCGACTTTCTGACAGACCGTCTTACCCAGGCCCACCCACCTGCCCTATCGCAGTAATCCCACATATTTACCCTGCTAATCCCCCTAATCTAGATATTTTGGGACACCAATGGGCAATTTAGCATGGCCAATTCACCTATCTTTGGACTGTGGGAGGAAACTGGAGCACCCAGAAGAAACCCACGCAGACACAGGGAGAACATGCAGACTCCATACAGACAGGGTTGAAATCGAACCTGGGTCCCTGGTGCTGTGAGGCAGCAGTGCTAACCACTGTGCCACCCATAGTCACTGTCAGAACTTATATTTGAACTTAAAAACTGCCAATTGTACTGACAACTGCAGCCTGCTAAATATTTGACCAGTACGTGCTATGGTGCCACTAGTTATATGCATCGTTCCCCAGTAACAATTGTCATGCAATTCTAAGTTTGATAAAACAGGCAGCATGAAATGGAATTACCGCCATGAATTATGATGTGGAGTGTTGGACTGGCGTGGACACGATGAGAGGTCACACGACACCAGGTTATCGACCAACAAGTTTATTTGAAATCACAAGCTCCGGAGCGCTGCTCCTTCGTCAGGTTCAGGAGCAGCGCTCCGAAAGCTTGTGATTTCAAATAAACCTGTTGGACTATAATCTGGTGTCGTGTGACTTCTGACCTTGCAATCAATTAGACAAAACTCGGATTAGTGCCTTTGTGGTGTTTTAGTAAAGCACGGGGTAAAACGTTCACTGTTATATACACACTACGGGAAATTTATTTCTTTCCCCCTTCAAGATCTATGTTTTGAACGATGTGACCACACTGTATTACAGCAACCTGAATGGACCTGAAGGTTTTGCCCTTTTTGTACAATGGTATAGAATCATCAATCACTGAATCCCTACGGTGCTGAAGGAGGTCATTCAGCCCATCTGGCCTGCACCGACAACAATCCCACCCAGGCTCTATCCCCGTAACCCCACATATTTACCCTACTAATCCCCCTCACACTGGAGGGAGAATTTAGCATGGCCAATCATGCTAACCTACAGATGTTTGGACCGTGGGAGGAAACGGGAACACCTGGAGGAAACCCTCATAGACACGGGGAGAACGTGCAGACTCTGCACAGAAAATCAGCTGAAACCGGAACTGAATCGGGGTCCACGGCGCTGTGAGACAGCAGTGTTAACCACAGCAAACTCTGCTGCATTGTTATCAGTGTAGCTCAAGGTTAAAGAATTACAGCTAAACATTCTCCCTGACTCCAGTGTAGCTGCAGCTTGGCAGCTGACACAACACACTTTGCCTTGGCTGCCGAGCCAAGTTTCCCCAGTGAAATCAATGAGGAACAGAGCTCCCTGCCATTTTGTTTTTTGTGCATGTGCCATATCAGTAACTTGAGAAAGGTTTACTAGGCTTGCATTCTATTGAATATGGAGTTAACGCATGATTAATCACAGTCTGGAACCTTTAGAAGGTAACCACGTTAGTTATTAATGAAATCACAATAACTTAAAATTTTGAAGGATTTGATTTTGGACCAGGTGGAACATCACTTGAGCACTAAGGGGAGTTGTGAATTAACTTTTTACACAAATGAAGTTGCATGTATACTTAACGCCTGCATACAATTTTAAATAATGGGTTACATACCCATTAGGTGCGGCACGGTGGCGCAGTGGGTAACACTGCTGTCTCACAGCGCCGTGGACCCCGATTCAGTTCCGGTTTCAGGTGATTTTCTGTGCAGAGTCTGCACGTTCTCCCCGTGTCTATGAGGGTTTCCTCCGGGTGTTCCCGTTTCCTCCCACGGTCCAAACATCTGTAGGTTAGCATGATTGGCCGTGCTAAATTCTCTCTCCAGTGTGAGGGGGATTATCATAGAAATCATCATAGAAACCCTACAGTGCAGAAGGAGGCCATTCGGCCCATTGAGTCTGCACCGACCACAATCCCACCCAGGCCCTACCCCCACATATTTACCCGCTAATCCCTCTAACCTACACATCTCAGGATTCTAAGGGGCAATTTTTAACCTGGCCAATCAACCTAACCCGCACATCTTTGGACTGTGGGAGGAAACCAGAGCACCCGGAGGAAACCCACGCAGACACGAGGAGAATGTGCAAACTCCACACAGACAGTGACCCGAGCCGGGAATCGAACCCAGGACCCTGGAGCTGTGAAGCAGCAGTGCTAACCACTGCGCTACCGTGCCGCCCATTAGTAGGGTAAATATGTGGGGTTACGGGGATAGAGCCTGGGTGGGATTGTTGTCGGTGCAGGCCAGATGGGCTGAATGACCTCCTTCAGCACCGTAGGGATTCAGTGATTGATGATGCTATACCATTGTACAAAAAGGGCAAAACCTTCAGGTCCATTCAGGTTGCTGTCCATCCTAATATGGTAGAGATGAAACAAAATGCATTTGTTTGAGGAAAAGCATTGTGCAGAATTTTACATGCCAGGCCCTCTATCAACAAACCCCCTTTCCCCCTCCCACCCACCCCCAGAGGTACCCCATGGGTACTTTAATCTACCCGAAATTTTCTCAACTTGACATGAATACATGACAAGGTGCTTTATTCACATTGAAGGGCACCTGGTCCAAAGTAACAGCTTCTGCTGCTATTCTCGTATCGTCTTGTTAATAAAGTGGTGAACGGCAATGATCCCATGGAACTTTCTGGAACTCCACTTTGTGGATGTTCCCCAGCCCCAGCAATTACAATCATTTGCCAATGACAGTTCAACCAATCTAGCGTAATAACTGCTTTATAATCCTATAAATTCTAATAGCTTCCAATAGCAACAAGATTAGACTCTATTCCTATTTTGTTAGATGATTAATTACAACTCAATTCTATTTAGTCTTCTGTGCAACATTATTTGCAGGGTTTATTCGGAATTCAATGTATATCATGTAAACAGGGTGGTCATTATCTCCTAACCTGGTCCCTTCCTCAGGTTGAGGGAAGATTTGGGTAAGTCCTATAAAATTCTGAGGGTTAGATGAAAAGGAAGTCCCAATTTTTTTTTTAAGTTTAATTATTAGTGTCACAAGTAGGCCTACATTAACACTGCGATGAAGTTACGGTGAAAATCCCCCAGTCTCCACACTCCGGCGCCTGTTCGGGTACACTGAGGAAGAATTTAGCAAGGCCAATGCACCTAACCAGCACGTCTTTCAGACTGTGGGAGGAAACTGGGGCACCCAGAGGAAACCCACGCAGACACGGGGAGAATGTGCAGACTCCACACAGACAGTGCCCCAAGCCGGGAATCGAAGCCGGGTCCCTGGCGCTGTGGGGCAGCAGTGCTAACCACTGTGCCACCAATTTCCTTTAGCAGAGTGGTTAATAACCTGGGAGGATATATTTAAATTAGTTGATAGAAAGGATTAGAGGGGAGTTGTGAATTATTTTCACCCACAAATGGAGTGGATTTGGAAGGTGTCGTCTGAAAGTGAGTTCGAGGCAAAAACCCTCATTGTAAGATTCACTCGGAACGGCCAAAGTTAAAAGTGGATGAGCACAATGGCTTATTTTATTAATGATGTGGCGATGCCCGTGTTGGACTAGGGTAGGCACAGTAAGAAGTCTCACAACACCAGGTTAAAGTCCAACAGGTTTATTTGGAATCATGAGCTTTCGGAGTGCTGCTCCTTCATCAGGTGAGTGGAGAGGTAGCTTTCACAAACAAAGCATATATAGACAAAGACACAATTGCAAGATGATGGTTGGAATGCGAGTCTTTTCAGATAATCAAGTCTTTACAGGGACAGACAGTGCGAGTGGGGGGAGAGATAATCGCAGGTTAAAGAGGTGTGAATTATCTCAAGCCAGGACAGTTAGCAGGATTTTGCAAGCTCAGGCCAAATGATGGGGGTTACATGCAGTGTGACATGAACTCAAGATCCCGGTTGAGGCTGTCCTCATGCATGTGGAACTTGGCTATCAGTTTCTGCTCCATGATTCTACGTTGTCGTGTGTCTTGAAGGCCGCCTCGGAGAACGCTTACCTAAAAAAATGGCTTCCTCCGACTCTCTGGGTGGAATCTTCCATTCTTGGTAGTTGTCTTGCCTGGAAAAGCAGCAAGATGTGCACACCAACCTGGGGTCGAGGAAGACCGGCCCTATCGTCTGCCTATCAGGCAGCGAAGTCGACAGCAGCAGCCCTTCCTCTCGACTGAGGACCATGGAAGATGACGTAACACCGGTCAAGAGCTGTTGGCTACTCAGAGGCTGGAGGCTCTTGCACTCACTGCCACTGAGGAAGCCATGGCTGCTGCCATAACAACGCCCCAGAGTCCCAAGGTCACAGATCAACTCAGGAAAACGGTATGTGACGTTGGTAGGAGAGTTTCTAGAATCATAGAATCCCTACAGTGCAGAAGGAGGCCAATTGGCCCATCAACCCTGCACCAACAACCATCCCATCCAGGCCCTATCTTCATAACCTCATGTATTTACCCTGACACTAAGGGGCAATTTAGCATGACCCGCACATGGATGAGAATTTAGGAGGCATGGTTAATAAGTTTGCAGATGACACCAAGATTGGTGGCATAGTGGACAGTGAAGAAGGTTATCTAGGATTGCAATGGGATCTAGTTCAATTGGGCCAGTGGGCTGACGAATGGCAGGTGGAGTTTAATTTAGATAAATGCGAGGTGATGCATTTTGGTAGATCGAACCAGGGCAGGACTTATTCAGTTAATGGTAGGGCGTTTGGGAGTGTTACAGAACAAAGAGATCTAGGGGTACAGATTCATAACTCCTTGAAAATGGAGTCACAGGTGGACAGAGTGGTGGATAAGGCATTCGACATGCTTGGTTTCATTGGTCAGAACATTGAATACAGGAATTGGGACGTCTTGTTGAAGTTGTACAAGACATTGGTAAGGCCACACTTGGAATACTGTGTACCGTTCTGGTCACTCTATTATAGAACGGATATTCTTAAACTAGAACGGGTGCAGAAAAGATTTACTAGGATTCTACCGGGATTTGATCGTTTGAATTATAAGGAGAGGCTGGATAAACTGGGACTTTTTTCACTGGAGTGTAGGAGGTTTAGGGGTGATCTTATAGAGATCTATAAGATCATGAGGAGCATAGATCAGCTAGGTAGTAGCTATCTTTTCCCAAGAATAGGGGAGTCTAAAACTAGAGGGCATAGGTTTAAGGTGAGAGGGGAGAGAAACAAAAGGGCCCAGAGGGGAATTTTTTGGTGAGTGGCTGGAATAAGCTGCCAGAGGTAGTAGCAGAGGCAGGTACAATTTTGTCTTTTAAAAAGCGTTTAGACAGTTACAGGGTAAGATGGGTATAGAGGGATATGGGCCAAATGCGGGCAATTGGGACCAGCTTCGTGGTTAAAAGAAGGGGTGGCATGGACAAGTTGGGCCGAAGAGCCTGTTTCCATGCTGTAAACCTCTATCTTTGGACTGTGGGAGGAAACCAGAGCACCTGGAGGGAACCCACGCAGACACAGGGAGAACGTAAAAACTCCACACAGTCACCCAAGGCTGGTTTCGAATCCTGGTCCCTGGCGCTGTGAGGCAGCAGTCCTAACCTCTGTGCCACCATTCCGCAGGGTTTTGCAGGATGTGGGCTATGGAGTGGGGGTGGGTATCAGTCCCGATGCCAAAATACCAACTCTTCAGGCATGCACAGATCCTTCATCCCATCTTAGGGGCCAGAAGATTCTGGCCTCTGCTTCTACTTGCAGACTCTCTCTGCTGGTACAATTTGGTATGGGTAACTTCAAATGAACAAAATGAACATTGTACTTTTCAAAACATTAATAGACTTAGAATCATAGAATCCCAAAATGCAGAAGGAGGCCATTCAGTCCATCGAGTCTGCACCAACTCTACGACAGAGCATCTTACCCAGGCCCCATCCCCATAGCCCCATCCCCATAACCCCATCCTGCTAATCCCTCTAACCTACACATACTGGGACACTAAGGGGCAATTTAGCAAGGCCAATCCACTAACTCGCACATCTTTGGAGTGTGGGAGAAAACCAGAGCATCCGGAGGAAACCCACACAGACACAACGTGCAAACTCCACACAAACAGTGACCTGAGACTGGAATCGAACCCGGGTCCCTGGTGCTGTGAGGCAGCAGTGCTAACAACTGGCCCGCTGTGCCTCCCATTCATTCATTCATCTTATTTAAAGAATGTATTTGGATGTGCACTTGAAAGATCCACAATCTACAAAGTTACAGACCAAGAGGTGGAAAGTGGGTTTAGGCTGTTTCTTGACTGGGTCAGACACAATGAGGCAACTGGCTCCCTTTAGTGTCAAATGTATCTATAATTTAAACTTAATGAGGAACTCAACCTCTGTAAAATAGCAAAGAGGGGAATTTGATGCAAGTTGTGCTGTCATATGCCAACGCCCCCCAAAGTAATTTCAGGGCTAAGATGCCAGATCCCTCATGACTTAGTAAATGCACTGGCCAGCACATAACTGGGCTCAATACACTAGCATTAAGGAAGGGCGAATTAATCAGGATTCCCATTCCTAATCATTATTCAATAACTCAAACTGGGAAATACCTATGTATGGATATCAGTTGTCGGCAGTGTTAAGCTTAACTGATGCTCAGTATACGAACCATGTGAATTAGATACAGAAGTAGACCATTCAGTCCCTCAAGCCTGTTCTGTCATTCAGTAAGATCATGGCTGATCAGATTGTGGTCTTAACTCCATATTCCGCCTACCCTCGATAACCTTTGACTCCTTTTTTAGTCAAGAATCTTTCTACCTCTGCCGTAAAAATATTTGATGACCCTGCCTCCATTGCTCTCTGGGGAAGAGAGTGCCACAACCCTCTGAGAGAAAAAAAATCTTCTTATCTCCATCTTAAATGGGAGGCCCCTTATTTTTAAACAGTATCCCCTCGTTCTAATCTCTCCCACGAGAGAAACATCCTTTCAGCATCCACCCTGTCAAGTAACCCTCAGGATGGTAAATGTTTCAACAAGATCACCTCTTACTCTTCTAAATTCCAGTGGATACAGGGCCAACCTTTCTTCAGAAAATAACCCCCCCACCCCCCATCCCAGGTATCAGTCAAAAACCCTGTAAATGCTCAGTGTTTTAGCCGAGACATAAACAAAGACGACTTAATGAGTGAGGCCTCGGATTCAGCCGGTGTTCGTGGAATTGTATCCCAGCTTTCAGAAGAGGGGTTAAAAAGGTCAGAGAGAGCAAAGAGTTTTTTTAAAATTCCTTTTGTCTAAACTGAGGCAAAAAAATCTATCATAATATAATATGTCCTTTCATATTATACATATATTATAGTATTAAGTTGCTTCTGGTATTAAGATCAATGTCTTTCTTTCCCTCCCTCTTCTTCCCCCTCCCTTACTCTCAAGGAATAAGCAGAATCCTTCACCTTGTAGCATAGTGTTCAATGGGGTGGAACAATTCCTGCTGACACGGCTAGTATTCTGTTAAACCTCTCTTAATGTTCCAACATTGGTAATAAGGACCATCTGTTCAACATTTTGACGTGCTCACTTCCACTGTAGGAACAGAGGGGACGGACTTGGAAAGGAAAGCAGCACAGTGCACCCCCTGCATCTGCTTTTTTGGTGCTGTTTTGGCAAAGAGTTCTTTTGCATTTGCAGTTCTGATGTTGCAACCAGGTCCCTGGTTGCACGATAATACAGCCTTATTGTGAACAATAAGCCCCACCATATATTTGGAAATGTATTCTCCATTAATAAAATCCTTTGTTCATAACAGAAAGCAAGAATTTAATGTCCACATTTTGTATGGATGCACTGATTATTGGCGGAAACTGCCATCCATGTCAAAGGGGTATAAGCCATGTTTCCATATTCAATAAAGTGAAAATCAATAGCATCTTGGTCAGAATCCTTTTTAATATGAAAGTATTGTAGCAGAACAAAACAACTGCACTGACTGATATTGGATTGGTGTAGAGTCAAAGAGTGTTTTTCAGTGGAAGAAGTGTTAATATTCTCACTCATAAATCTTTGGCGTTTACTGTTGTGTTCAAAATCGTGAGGGATCTGTTCCCATTAATGGAAGGGTTGAGAACCAGACACCATTTTAAGGCAAAAGAAACAATGGCGACACGAGGGCAAATGTTTTTTTTAATGCAGCGCAAGATTAGGATCTGGAATGCACAACCTGAGAGTGTCTTGGAGGCAATTCAGGCCTTCAGGAGAGAATGAAATAAAATTGAGTAAAGTAAAGTTTATTTATTAGTCACAAGTAGGCTTACATTCACGCTGCAATGAAGTTACTGTGAAAATCCCCTAGTCGCCACACTCCGGCGCCTGTTCGGGTACACTGAGGGAGAATTTACCACGGCCAATTCACCTAACCTGCACATCTTTGGACTGTGGGAGAAAACCGGAGCGCCCGGAGGAAACCCACGCAAACACGGGGAGTACGTGCAAACTCCACACAGACAGTGATCCAAGTTGGGAATCGAACCCGGGTCCCTGGCACTGTGAGGCAGCAGTGCTAACCAGTGTGCCACCGTGCACTGTGCCACCGTGCACAATTATCTGAAGAGGAAAATTGCAGGGCTTCAGGGGGATGAAAAAGGCAGGAAAGTGGAACCAGGTGAGTTGCTTTTGCAGAGAGCCAGCAGGAACAAGATGGGCTGAATGAGCACCTTCTGTGCCGCAACCATTTTATAATAGAAGGGAAAATTCAAGAAAGTGTTGTTTTCAATGGAAATTTCCAGCAATGTGCGGCACTTGAAAGGTTAATTAAAATCTTCATTAAATGCGGGCAAAACAAAACTAAGAATGGGAATTTGAAATGCAATTTAAAAAGGGGGAAGCAAAGAGAAAAGCTTTCTTATTTCTTACAAATCTTATTGAGTTCTTTGAGAAGGTGACCAAAGATGAGGGAAAAGCAGTTGATGTGGCCTATATGGATTTCAGTAAAGCGTTTGATAAGGTTCCCCACGGTAAGCTATTGCAGAAAATATGGACGCATGGGATTGAGAGTGATTTAGCGGTTTGGATCAGGAATTGGCTAGCTGTAAGAAGACAGAGGGTGGTGGTTGGTGGGAAATGTTCATCCTGGAGTTCAGTTACTAGTGGTGTACTGCAAGGATCTGTTTTGGGTCCACTACTGTTTGTCATTTTTATAAATGACCTGGATGAGGGCGTAGAAGGATGGGTTAGTAAATTTGCGGATGACACTAAAGTCGGTGGAGTTGTGGACAGTGCGGAAGGTTGTTGCAGGTTACAGAGGGACATAGATAAGCTGCAGAGCTGGGCTGAGAGGTGGCAAATGGAGTTTAATGCGGAAAAGTGTGAGGTGATTCACTTTGGAAGGAGTAATAGGATTACAGAGTACTGGACTAATGGTAAGATACTTGGTAGTGTGGATGAGCAGAGAGATCTCGGTGTCCATGTGCATAGATCCCTGAAAGTTGGCACCCAGATTGATAGGGTTGTTAAGAAGGCGTACAGTGTGTTAGCTTTTATCGGTAGAGGGATTGAGTTTCGGAGCCAGGAGGTCATGTTGCAGCTGTACAAAACTCTGATGCGGCCGCACTTGGAGTATTGCGTACAGTTCTGGTCGCCGCATTATAGGAAGGATGTGGAAGCATTGGAAAGAGTGCAGAGGAGATTTACCAGGATGTTGCCTGGTATGGTGGGAAGGTCTTATGAGGAAAGGCTGAGGGACTTGAGGTTGTTTTCGTTAGAGAGAAGAAGGTTAAGAGGTGACTTAATAGAGGCATACAAGATGATCAGAGGATTAGATAGGGTGGATAGTGAGAGCCTTTTTCCTCAGATGGTGATAGCTAGCACGAGGGGACATAGCTTTAAATTGAGGGGTGATAGATATAGGACAGATGTCAGAGGTAGGTTTTTCACTCAGAGAGTAGTAAGGGCGTGGAATGCCCTGCCTGCAGCAGTAGTGGACTCGCCAACATTAAGGGCATTTAAATGGTCATTGGATAAACATATGGATGATATTGGAATAGTGTAGGACTTTAGATTGGTTTCACTGGTCGGCGCAACATTGAGGGCCAAAGGGCCTGTACTGCGCTGTTATGTTCTATGTAATGTTCTATGTTCTTATAGATTGTAAACAAAGAACAAATTGGTATTGGGTATCTGAATGTCAAAGGCGTACTCTGCAAGTTTAAATTTAAACTCTGTGTCAGCATAAACATTACTATTGCTTATTTTTGAGTTGAAGTGTTGGATCCTTTTGTTATTTTGCAACAAAAAAGGAAAACAAGGGTTGCTGCTTTGAATAAAGTGGTATTCACACAGGGTTTGAAAACGAAATGGTTTTGGGACAATACATAGTTATCACAAAGCACTATGATAGAGTTTCATTTCTTTTAAAACAAAGAGAAAACGCTATTCTATTTGAAAATAATTGCCAATTTCTCTTGTTCATCACCAACAATGGTATTTATACAATACTGTCAACATAGTTACGTCTCAAGACACCTCCCAGAGGAGGGTACGTGCATTGGATAGTGAAAGAACAACTGGGAAATGTGATGGATGAATTGGAGTTTGATATCTTCTTTTGAGTTCAGCGGCATCAATCGGTTCTATAAAGGGTTTGAGCAGCTTAATTTGAGCGTTGACTCACATAGTTTTATTCTTGTCATGGGATGTGGGCATCGATGGCAAGGAGAGCATTGATTGCCCATCCCCAATTGCCCTTGAACTGAGTGGGTTGCTATTTCAAGGGGAGTTAAGAGTTAACCACATTGGCGTGAGCCTGGAGTCCCACTTGAGCCAGACCGGGTGAGGGTGGAAGATTTTGCTCCCTAAACCATATGCGTTTTTGCGACAATAGGCCAGGTCATTGAGTGTCTTTAAGACAGAGATAGATAGGTTCTTGATTAATAAGGGGGTCGGGGTAATGGGGAAAAGGCAGGAGAATGGGGATGAGAAAAATATCAGCCATGATTGAATGGCGGAGCAGACTCGATGGGCCAAGTGGCCTAATTCTGCCCCTATGTCTTATGGTCTTATAATAGCTTCCTGGTCGCCATGACTGAGAGCAGCTTTCAATTCCAGATTTTTTAATTGAATTTAAATTCCATTGGCTGCCATAGGTGGGATTCAAAGCCGTGTTCTCCAAATATTGGCCTGGGCCTCTGGATTACTAGTCCAGTGACGTTACCAGTGTGTTACCAACTTGCCCTATTTTTTTTTTAATACTTTTCCAATTCAATCAAATCAAATCCAATTCAGAGTCTCAACAAGTTGAGACATTTCAGATCCAGGCTGACAAGACAAGGCGAGCGACCAAACCACCCTGTCCTGGGCCTGATCTACATGAGCCAAGCTGATTGGAGAAGGGGGAGGTTCCTCCTCCAAGACTTGAGCTCATTTGCATCTTAGCCAAAAGGCCGAGATGCCACTTTTAAAAATTGCTTCATATGAAACATATGAAGCCTCAGCGTAACCTAATGACCTCGACCAAGTGCGGCCGACCATGGGCTGCCGTCCATACACTTGATCTTAGCCAAAAGGCCGGACTTGCCCTATTGCTACTGGTACAAAGGTGCAACAGCATGTAGTTCCTCCTCCCCCCTTGAAATCTGAACAGGATATTGGTCAACCATTTCAAAGGGAGACTGAGGAAAGACCTGGTGGGATCAAGTTGATGGGAAAACAAGGAACTGTGTTATTTTGCAGAATATACATGACTGAACAAAAATAGTAATTCCAGACTTTTCAAAACGTTTGCTGAATACTTCCCATAACAAAAAAATCCTCAATGATATCCCCAATGGGAAAAGGAGGATTTACTTTAGCGTATTATTTTCTTTCAAGTCAGCTACGAACTGAAAAATAAAATGACCCGCTAAATTATAATTTACATCGTTTTTTTAGTCCAGGCTAACTTGAAGCTCGCTGTTAAGGAAAAAAAACTTTTTCTGTGTCAGTGTTAACAACCAGTGAGAGAATCAAAGGTTTTTCAACACAAAAGGCGATATTTAGTGGAGGCGACAGGGGTTTTGCCTGCTGGCTGGAGAGCTGGCAAGAGTCCCATGTCGCCTCTTTTAGAGCAGCCACGCCACATTATGTGCAGGCACTTAACAGGGCAACAGCAGGCCTTCCCCAGGAGGGTTGCCAGCCATTTAGAAGCCTCAGCTCTTCATTGCTCAGCAGCGCCACCAGGGAGGTCATGGTAGCTGCAGGTAATGCACCCATCCCAGGTCCTGCATTGCGGAGGCGAGGCAGGATGAGACTCTTTAGTCGGAACTCCCTCTCTAACAGCACTGTGGTCGTACACACGAACCTGCGAACAAGGAGCAAGTGTCGTCCATTCAGCCCCTGGAGCCTGCTCGACCATTTAATAAGATCATGACTGATGTGATAGTAACCTCAAACCTGCATCCTGCTTACTCCCGATAACCTATTATCCCCTTGTTACCCAGAATTTACCCATCTTGGCCTTAAAAATATTCAAAGACTGCTTCCACCACCTTTTCAGGAAGAGAGTTCCAAAGACTCATGACCCTCTGAGTGAAAGATTTTTGCCTCGTCTCCATTTTAATAGGCCACCCCTATTTTTAAACAGTGACCCCCTAATTCTCGATTCTTCCACAAGAGGAAACATCCTCGCCTACACCACAGGGACTGCAACGATTCAAGAAGGCAGCTCACCATCACCTTCTCAAGGGCAATTAGTGATGGACAATAAATGCAGGCCTAGTCGCTGATGCCCATATCTCATGAATGAATGAGGTTGCCCTCTTAAGGGCCTCCATTAGTGGCAGGTTGGAACGGCTATTCACAAACCTTCCCACTGTGGACTTTATCAGGTCAGAAACTGAAAAACAGTTAGTCCCTCTTAGTTAGATGTCCCTGGCACTAAACTCACCACCAGGAAGACATTAAATTCCACCCAATGTTTCTCAGTGGCTAAGACAATGAAAATTTATTATTTCTAGTCAATGGGAAAATTGATATGAGTATTTAACTAGGTAAAGGTAAAGTCGTCATAGTCCCAGATGACCATAGGTTGCTCTCCCCTTGGTGGGGGGCAGGTCGGGGGGGAAGAGAGGTGACTGGGTGGTCATTTAACCTGAGGATCATCACACTTCAGGCAAGGGGCAAGATTGAGAAGGCGAGGCCTTCATGAATAACCTCAGCCAGTGCGGGAATCGAACCCACGTTGTTGGCATCGCTCTGCATCACTAACCAGCCGTCCGGCCAAAACCGACCTGAGCTAAACCGACCCCATTTAACTAGCTATTGTCTGAAAGCGTTATTTTAACTCGTGAAAATATATTTTGTTCTCAGAAGGAATGTTTTTCCTCATTTCTTTCAGCGGGAAAATGATCAAAATATCTCAAAAAGGTAAAAGAGGCAGGTGGATTCAGGTAGACTTCCAGAGGAAGGTAGTTTAAGACTCTGGTTTATTTTTTAATCTATCAACGCCTCCATAATATTTATAGACATTGCTGCTGGCTATTGGAAAAGCCAAATTAAATGGATAGAATTAATGACAGAACATAGTTCTCTTCCTATTACACAAATACTCTTACAGCACAGTACCTCTGAACTGTCCATGAATTAAGTTATTGTTGATGGAGGTTTCAGACTGATTTACATTGATTTTCTCCTTCCAGTGTACATTATTATTAACACATCGAACATTTAGAAATGGAAATGGCATGAAATTGATTACTTTAAGCGTTACCTCAAAGTGATGGATTTTTTGCACATGAATGATTTTCTTTTCCCTCTCTGTGGGAGAATGGGGATTCTGACGATACATATTCATTTTAAATATTGATAATATTGCATGATTACAATGTTAGATTTCTAAATAATTCTCTGTATTATTGATAACATGTTTTCTGCTCGTGCTGGTTGCTTTAGGCCATCTACACAAACAGCTGAATGCATTGACAAGTACGATTTATTTTAATCAGAACACGGCTATTAGCTGCAAATCTTCCTGACGTTAAATGAACACCAGACATCGAGATTTTTATGTTCAAATTACTTTTTATTGGCAAAAAAAGATGCACTTGTCTTTGCCATATTCCGACGGGAGTTTGAATGTCTGTATGTGTGTGCAGGGTGCAAAGTTCAGCTGAACAGAAAGAAAACAATCTTTGGCCTTAACACAGTAGGATACCAGTGTTATTGTGTTTGTCTGAAATGCCTACCTTGGTTATGTTAACAGTGGCACCCATCTATTTAAAATAAATAGTTTAACCTCACTACTGACAAGGTGGAAAGAAGAATTTGAGACAAACTTGTATCCCACACTTGTGTGATAGTTTGGAACATGTATTCCACTATTGTCTGAATTGGATATCGGTGCAGGTTCTGGATCTTTGTGTAGTGCTGATCTCCTTTGTGTTTATAAAATAAATCTTCTTTGTAATATACCACAGGAGGATAAGAATGGTTCTTTTCATCATTTAAAGATAGTGCATTCTTGCCATTTAACTTTCATTGTCGTATCATAGTGGTGTCCCTACAAGTGCAGAAGGAGGCCATTCAGCCCATCGAGACTGCACCGAAAACAATCCCAACCATAACCCACGTATTTAACCTGTTAATCCTCCTGACATTAAGGGGCAATTTAGCATGGCCAATCAACCTAATCCGCACATCTTTGGGGTGTGAGAGGAAACCGGAGCACCCGGAGGAAACCCACGCAGACATGGGGAGAATGTGCAGACTTCATAGACAGTCACCCAAGGCTGGAATTGAACCTGTGAGGCCCACAACCCACCATCGCTACCATCTAGAAGGACAAGGGCAGCAGATTCGTGGGAACACCACCACCTGGGAGTTTCCCTCCAAGTCCCTCACCACCTGCTGCAGACCCGGTCGAGCAGCCACGTCCTTTAGGACTTGACCGGCTTGGTCCGTAGTGGTGCCATTGAGCCATGCTTCGTGATGAACATTGAAGGCTCCCTCTCAGATTACATTCTATGCCCCTTGTTACCCTCAGTGCATCCTCCTAGTGGTGTTCAATATAGAGGACTACTGAATCATCAGCTGAGGGAGATGTTTCATGGTAATCAGGAGGCGGTTTCCTTGCCCACGTTTGATCTGATGCCATGAGACTTCATGGTGTCCAGAGTCGGTGTTGAGAACATCAAGGGCAACTGCCTCCCGACGGCATACTGCCTCTGCTGGGTCTATCCTGCCAGTGGGACAGGACATACCCAGGAATGGTGATGGTGGTGTCTGGGACATTATCTGTAAGATATGATTCCATGAGAGTGACTATGTCAGGCTGTTGCTTGACTGGTCTGTGAGACAGCCCTCCCAATTTTGAAGATGTTAGTGAGGAGGACTCTGCAGGTTTGACAGGCTGGGTTGGCTCTTGTCCTTTCCGGGACTTAGGTTGATGCCAGGTTGTCTGTCCGTTTTTTTTTCCTTTTTGTATGCTTCATAGCAGTTGGATACAACTGAGCGGTTTGCTGGACCATTTCTGAGGGCATTTAAAAGTCAAGCACATTAATATGCATCTGGAGTCACAAGTAGCCAGACCCGGGTAAGGACAGCAGCTTTCCTTCCCTAAAGGACATCAGTGAACCAAATGGTTTTTTTACGACAATCAACCAGATTTTCATTGCGTTGAAATTTCACCATCTGCCATGGTGGGATTCCAACCCGGTCCCCAGAGCATTGTCCTGGTTCTCTGGATTACTAGTCCAATGATGATACCACTACACCACCACCCCTAGCTTTACACTATAGGTGTAATGTTGGTTACACGTTGTAACGTGAAAGAACGTTCTATAACGTGTAACCGCATTTGGAATACTGCACCCAGTTCTGGTCGCCACACTACCAGAAGGACGTGGAGCCTTTAGAGAGAGTGCAGAGGAGGTTTACCAGGATGTTGCCTGGTATGGTAGGGCTTAGTTATGAGGAGAGATTGGGTAAACTGGGGTTGTTCTCACTGGAAAGACGGAGGATGAGGGGTGACCTAATAGAGGTGTATAAAATTATGGAAGGCATAGATAGGGTGAACGGTGGGAAGCTTTTTCCCAGGTCGGTGGTGACGTTCACGAGGGGTCATAGGTTCAAGGTGAGTGGGGGGGAGGTTTAACACTGATATCAGAAGGACGTATTTTACACAGAGGGTGGTGGGGGCCTGGAATGCTCTGCCGGGCAAGGTGGTGGAGGCGGACACACTGGGAACTTTTAAGACTCATCCAGATAGCCACATGAACAGAGTGGGAATGGAGGGATACAAAAGAATGGTCTAGTTTGGGCCAGGGAGCGGCGCAGGCTTGGAGGGCCGAAGGGCCTGTTCCTGTGCTGTATTGTTCTTTGTTCTTTGTTTGTTCTTTGTACAACCAAAACTTTTTCGTCTGCCAACTGCACTTCTTGGTAAATGGAGCAGAGGTTGATGAAGCCAGTGGAACTATTGATCCACTAAAGCAGGGACCTGTATTTCTGGCCATTGACTGAATCTTGGCTCATTTATACCATGGTGTTAAGAAAGCCAGTTTCTGTAAAATGATCTTAGATGAACCAGTTCCTGTGTTTGTCTTCGGGGCTTTTAGGCGATACAGCAGACTTTCACAGCACTGCAGAGGGCAGTTCTTGTCTCTTTGTTTATAAGTGCGAGGGAAGTGCATCCCTGTGAAGCAGGACCTGGAAAAGCAACTTAAGCCACAGCACCGAACAAAGCAGAGAGACCCTATCCCACTTGAACTTATGCCTGTAAATGTACGTTTTGTGATGTCAGACATCTGTGTCATTAACTTCATTGCAATTTGGATTCAAAGGGTTTGAAGGTCTGCACCTGTATTGGCAACAGCAATGGTGCATTTTTCCTCTCAGCCGCCAGGGTTCAATTCCTGCCTTGGGTGACTGACTGTCTGTGTGGAGTTTGCACATTCTCCCTGTGTCTGCGTGGGTTTCCTCCGGGTGCTCCGGTTTCCTCCCACAGCCAAAATCTGTGGGTGAGGTTGATTGGCTGTGCTAAATTGACCCTTGGTGTCAGAGGGATTAGCAGGGTTGTCAGAGGGTAAATAAATGGGGTTATGGGGATAGGGCCTGAGTGGGATTGTTGCCATTGCAGGCTTGATGGGCTGAATGGCCTCCTGTAGGGATTCTAAGATTCCTGACACTTTTTGCAATGCTGCTGTAGACAGGTGCTCCCCAGTTTACCGCCATCTCCTCATTTAAAATGCAGATGGTGTACACCCAGGGTAGTTTGTGTGATGCACAGAGGTTGGGACATCCTGAGCAAGAACAACAATGTGCTGGCCAGCTTCTCAAAGAGGTGCCTGCACATTCTCATGACGGCTGAGCTGGATATTGACATATTCTGAGATGTGGAAATAAGGGGAAGTGGGGACAGAGATGACTGATGTCCAAGAGGCGAGTAGGACAACCTGGGCTAGGTGAAGGCTTTGAGATGATGGAGGCCCAACGATAAAGATCAGCTTGGACAGTTTTTACACTCCTCATTTCAAGGCACCTACTGAACTCTCCTTGAACTTTGAAAAGGATGAGTCTGGCAGCAAGTGACTCATTGGAATTCCTGTTTGGACATCATGGTGAATTAAGAACCCAAATTAACGATACAAGACCTGCATCATGGGTCAATGCAGGCACCTGAGGTCTACCTCACTTTCTGAACTAATTATAAATTAGGCACCAATTTTTCCATTTTTCTGCCCTTTGTACCTGGCATATGTCTGTACGTTGCTGGAATTTCATCCCTAACTGTATAATGTTGCTTTTAAGTGTACTCTTCCTAAGTTATTTCTTATCCGTATGAATTTGTTAAACAGCCTCCCAGAGGGGAAGTTGTAACGTTTGCTTAAGTGCCTTCTGTAATTATACTTGCTTTCAGATTTTCCTAGCTTCATCTTAACTGTGGAAATCCACTTCCTCCCAGAACATAAGTTAAACTGATTACGTTTCGAACAACAAAATCCATTTGGGACGGAAAGAGCAGGACTTATTTGTATGTTTTTTTTTAAATGAGCAGCCGTACACGAGTTAGGAAAAAAATATCATGTGAAGATTAAGACTTGGCTAAACGCTTTTGTAAAGGATGAATCACATGATGCTCCAGCACAGAAATAGGCCATTCAGCTCATCAAGTTTGTTTCTCCACACAAGCCGCTAAAGTATGACAAACCGTCCTGTACTCGCCTAACTTAACCCTTTTCAAAGTGCAAGTTAGATCAGCTACCTTCCTGTTCCATTCCACCTCCTCACTGCCCAGGACAACATGTTGGAAAATTATGGTCAGAACCTCTGATATTTCTTGTGGTTCCCTCAAGATACTAGGGTGCAACCCTCGGCCTGAATTTTCAGAATGGCGGGTGCTCTCCAAAGATGCCCTGCCGACTCCGGCAGCCCCGATGCCATCTTACGCCCTAATGAGTGTTGATTGGCAGAAGGCGAGACTTCTGCCCCTCACTCGGGCGGGAGTCCCGCCTCGGAGAGCTGTCGGTCAAATCAATTGGCCGGCAGCTCTGCGGTCCCTCCGGGCACAGTGCTCGGAAGAGGCACTGCAGGAAGCTGCCTGGCACTAATTCCCGGGAGGGAACTAGAGTGGCAGGAGTCCCAGGGTGAGGAGGAAAAGGCTGTGGGGAGGAGATGTGGTGGGTAAACAGGGGGGCTAGTGGAGTATCGGGGAATAGGCTGGGTAGAGAGGGAGGTCTAGAGGTCACCGGGTCTTAAGGATGAGGGCACCCCCAGTCCAAAGGGGGATGTTGATGCAGGCGCACCTGCCTTTCCCTCCCAAGGTACAACTATATTTAATTATAGTAAGAAGTCTCATAACACCGGCTTAAAATCCAACAGGATTATTTAGAATCACAAGCTTTCGGAGCGCTGCTTCTTCATCAGGTGAGTGGTGATGAAGCAGCAGCGCTCCGAAAGCTCGTGATTCCACATAAACCTGTTGAACTTTAACCTGGTGTTGTGAGAATTCTTACTGTGCCCACCCCAGTCCAACACCGGCATCCCCACATTATATTTAATTATGTGTTTGCTCCCCTCCCCCAATCTATCGCCTGCCCACCGGCCTAAAATTGAGGCTTGATGGGACACAGCCCTTAAGTTGTCATGAAATGGCTACACAAGTGCTTTAGCTGGGGTGAGAGCAAGCTTCCCGTCCAAGGTTCTGCTCACATCAGTTTACCTGGCTGGGAACCCAGAGGGATAATCTCATCCATGCAATTTCATGTCCACTCCCCACATGCCCAACATCCCCCCGCCTCCGCCTCCCACCCTGTGCCCCTCAACCTGCGGGGGGAGGGGGGGGGGCACATAAAACTATGGTCCTTTTGTTTGAGTAATTCATTTTGTATCTTCTCGGAGTGATAAACAGTCATGAACTGTTCCATACCAATCTCAATTGTTCCATTTCGAAAAAACCATCTCTGCAGAAATAAAGGCAAAGCATTGACTCAGTATTTCTCCCACTTTCTCAATCTCCACCAGAAGCTTCATTGCTGGTATCCCTATGTTAACCATCCACTTATCGCAAAGGTGCCTGGAGAAAACGATTTTCACTTTTTTTTCCCATTGCAGCTTAGTCTTTTCCAAAGATGTGCGGGTTAGGTTGATTGACCAGGCTAAATTGCCACTTAGTGTCAGGGGGACGAGCAGGGTAAATACATGGGGTTTCGGGGATAGGGGCTGGGAGGGATTGTGGTCGGTGCAGACTCGATGGGCCGATTGCCCTCCTTCTGCACTGTAGGGATTTTATTCTATGAAATTGCCAGCTTTATAGTCTCCCTGTATTAGTCCTTCCTGTATTACTCCTTCCTTTTTAAAAAAAATCAGTTCTTCAGCAATAAATGTTATGTTTACTATTTAAT